>NC_137873.1:19279098-19331598 GCF_963924005.1 Protomyctophum bolini | reverse complement strand
CACATATGCACGCACACACACACACACACACACACACACACACACACACACACACACACACACACACACACACACACACACACACACACACACACACACACACACACACACACACACACACACACACACACACACACACACACACACACACACACACACATACACACACACGGCTAGACAGTTTCTGAGCCACGGCCTAACAAATAAATATACAGTTCTGCCCGCAACAGCCACCTATACTCAACTTAAACAAGCTCCCAGTAAGCTGACATTGTGTCTGGTTGCCTCGTGGTTTCGTCCGCAGTGGAAAGCTCAGGGTTAGGACTATATAAAGACCTGATCCGGAGGACTTGAAGTCGCTGTATACAGCTCAGGAAACAGATAAATATGTTTGACACGGCCTGTTAAAATGATATAGGCACAGAAATTCCTTTTGCACTTGGTCGGATGAAGAGATACTATGGAGTAGTATAGGATCCATCTGGAAAGTCAACCACTTTGACTTTATGTTCTCAAGGTATGTTGTAGAAGTGCGTACCTGGCGAGCATAAATCTCTGCTAGCGCTTTATTACAATGGCTTTTTCTACAGAGTTACACACTGCACGCTATAGCGTCTTTACAACACTGGTTCACAAACCTTTTCATGTCAAGGACCCCCAAATTGACACTAATCGGCCTGCGGACCCCCATTTGAAGAGATATGCCAGGGACCCCCATAAGAGATACGATTTTTACGGCTCTATAGCAGTGATTCTCAACATGTTTAATTTCAAGGACCCCCAGGTTGACATGCATTAGTCTACGGACCCCCCTTTTAATGGCATTTTTATCTCTGAAACCCATATTGTAAAATCAACTTAATCAATTTAATTTAACTCTGATAGTGTGCAACACAATTCATTTTTTGTTTGTTTCTTTAAAAGGTACAGATCAGCCAGAGGGGAGTGGAGCGTTAAGGTTAATGATCAGCAGGTAGAAATGATTGACTATATCTTTACGAGGGCATTATTAAGAGTTTTAACCTGTGTGTGTGTGTGTGTAACACGTTCTATTCATACTACAGTTTTAGGTGATAAGGTCACCACCGAAAACTAACACATGACGTCACGCCGCTGTGATAAGACACTCACGGCTCACCCAGACACATCTCTCTGTTTTTACTAACCACCTTTTCGGTGGTCACCTTATCACCTATGAATGACCTTAAGGATGCCTTTTGATATCATATGTCCATATTTTACTCTATTTTATTACTTTTTTGTATTGATCTCTCTCTACATCTCTCTTTCCGCCGTAGTTTGAAAACCCACCTTTTCAGACTCCATCATGGCCCATAGCACTTACCCCACCCCCTTAGATAGCAATTCTGTAGACTTAGATAGCATTTGATACAGACTTATAGCATGTTATGTAAACAGCATAAGTGCATTGTATGTAGTCATAGCACGTCATAGTACATAATGTATATCATAGTAGTATAGATGTATAGCTTATATGTATAGTTTCATTATAGATATTCCACTGTTACTTTCTTAGCTTACGCATGTTTCATGATAAATGTTTTTATGTGATGTATTCCCCATGCTTTTTGTTCTTGCTTAATGTAAGTCGCTCTGGATTAAGAGCGTCTGCTAAATGCCTAAATTGTAAATTGTACAGTATCTTCCCCTTACCCCTCCCCCCTTCTTCTTACCTTTTTATTTTTATTTAGGATTTTTTTTTTGTATAACTCACTGTTTTACCCCTGTAAACTTGTAAACCTGTGACGTGACAATAAAGTTGTGATTTGTTATTGCACAAAAGTTCTTTGTTTTTCTCATCGTTGCAATTCCAACATGAATTCTCAATGTTGTTGCAACATAATTTAAGTACAAAGTGTTCTTGGCTCGCACGTTTATGTCCCGTTGGCGGGCGAGTGAGGTATATAAGGTCATAAAGTCTGAGATGGTGGGTTGCTCACAATAGACTAGAGTACAATAGATGTAACATAAATGATAATGATTGATGAAGAAACATAAATTAGAGAGTGAGAGTGAAGTTAAATTAGAAATATCTAACTTGGTGCTTGCAGTATGTCATTGTACAGTGTGCACTGTATAGGCCTGCAGGTTTCCTCTGGAGCAGTGGTGCTCAAAGTGCAGGCCAGGTGCCAGGGGGGTTCAGGGGGTCCGGGGACCCCTAGGCCAGGTGCCAGGGGGTTTCAGGGGGTCCCCAGCTAAATGTGTTAATATGTAGCATAAATCATAATCAGTTTAATTTTAACCCTGCTGCAGGGTTAAAATTAAACCCTGCTGCAGGGTTAAAATTAAACTGCCATACATCGGTTATTTCAAAATCTTTCAAAAGAATGAGTAAAATATTTAAAAAACACGAATCTTCTATAGGCCATGTGGGGGCCCTGGCACATATCTTCAGATGGAAATACACGGCCAAATACATGTGAGGTCTGTGAGGTCTCCCCAGCCCCAAACTATACATGTGAGGTCTCCCCAACCCCAAACTATACATGTGAGGTCTCCCCAGCCCCAAACTATACATGTGAGGTCTCCCCAGCCACAAACTATACATGTGAGGTCTCCCCAGCCCCAAACTATACATGTGAGGTCTGTGAGGTCTCCCCAGCCACAAACTATACATGTGAGGTCTGTGAGGTCTCCCCAGCCACAAACTATACATGTGAGGTCTGTGAGGTCTCCCCAGCCACAAACTATACATGTGAGGTCTGTGAGGTCTCCCCAGCCCCAAACTATAGGGGAAATAGCAGATATCTACCAGCTCACAACGTGTCACGTTGCGAGCTTATAGTTGTGGGTTTTCCTTGAAAAAAGGAATGTATGTATGTATGAAATTCTTTACAATAACATTATTTTGTGTTTTTAATTTCTGGAAAGAATTGAATTCTTTTGGAAAATCATTTAAAATATTAATAATGAAAACAAAATGTATAGGAAACCAAAAATTAAGGGACATTAATAGAAATGCATCCGTGACCCAAACATGGAACCAGTGTTCTAGAGCAGTGGTTCCCAAAGTGGGGTCCGGGGACCCCAGGGGTCCTTGAGGGAGTTCCAGGGGGTCCCCAGCTAAATGATAGTTTGGAACCAAAGATGGACCTTTATGGGTCTGTAACTCTGAGAGTTACAGACCCATAAGGACCCATAAAGATAGAATGTGTTAAAAATGCATGCATAAATTGTCTGTGTAGTTTTGCATTTGTTTCGTAAACATTCCCATCCTCATGGTCAGGTCAGCCATCGTCTGATCGTGGCGGCTTTGGCCCTGACACTGCAGCTCCTTAGTTCGTTGTCATTGTTTTGTGACTCAATTAAGAGTCCTTACACATGGCTCTATCTAAGCCTATAAGGTCTTGCTGTGTGTACTCTGAGGCATTTATTTTACAATCAGTAGAAAACTGCAATAATCCAAGCCACTATATAGCTTAGCTTGCGGAGTAAAGCCCGGAGCCCCCGGGGCGTTGGGTTTCGTTGCCGCCAGGGGCCTTTTTGACCAGCAGGCACTTTGGTGGAGGATGGGGGAATTAAAAGATTTCAGTGCACTGTGCCTACACCTGTCGCGACCGCAGGTCGCGACATGTGTAGGCACAATGCAAGGAATAAATGCATTCGCCATGTATCCGAAGGAAGTCTGATCCAATTACTTTTAGATTTCTCCAGTTTAATCCTGCGTTTAAGTTTTTTAGTGTTCAAGATCTAATTTTAGGCATGTTTAAGCCTCGAGGAAAATCCGTGTTGAGGTTCTTAATCCACTGTTTTTCATTAAAACGTCTTTGTCCTACTGTCCAGTTAGGATTGTGTTGAAGTCCAGCGCATTTTAGAGCTCCAATGCCGTGTGCCATAAAATGTTGCACCAATCTTGTGGTTGTCTTTTTGGCATTGTTAATATTGTATCTGTGTCGTCCCAGCCTAGTACCTATTGTTTTACCTGTCTCTCCGACATATTGTAAACCACATTTTTCACATGTGATTAAATAAATGCAGTTGCTGGTTCTGGCTGTTATTTGTTGTTTAATCTCCAAGACGCGTTTTGTGGTTCTATTTTTTACTAATTGTTTGGGTTTGAAGTATTCTGGTCCCTGGCGTGCTGGTGTGTTGATTTCTTTTAGCTTGCTGTGTACTAGATAATCTTTAAGGTTTTTATTTTTTCTGTAGGCTGATATAATTTTATAATCTTTTAGAAGATCGTCTGTTCGGTTCTCAAAATTCCTTTTTATTCTGTTGTTGGCTAGTGTGCTCTGTGTTGAATAACTGGTTATCAGGGCCAATTTGGGGCCTGTATCTCGCACTTTTATTTCTAAGAAGGTTTTTTGGGCTTTCCGGAGGAAGGTCCTAGTGTATCCTCTTAGTCTGAGGGCATTAAATAGAGTTTTACAAGCTATTTTGAAATCACTTCTTTGCGTGCAAATCCTATGGAATCTTAGTAGTTGTGATTTGACTATTCCTGTGTAGGAGTGTGTCGGGTGGAATGACGTTTTGTGTAATAGGGCGTGAGTGTCTGTTTCTTTAAAGAATACTTTTAAGTCTAGTTTCCCATTTGTGTTAAAGTTTGGGCCCTTGAAGATTGTTACATCAAGAAAGTCAATCCTTTCTGTGTGTGTCACATATTTTATCGTTATGGATCTATGATGGCTATTTAAAACATCAATAAATTCCTGGAATTCTTCTTGGCTATGTTCCCATATTCCAAATATATCATCTAGAAATCTATAGTAATGTGTCGGTTTAAGTCTGCATTTTTCTAGTGCGGTCTGTTCCCATATGCTCATGTAAATGTTTGCATAAGATGGTGCAAATCTCTTTCCCATGGCCGTGCCTTTGATTTGTAAATAGAATTTGTTGTTAAAGGAAAAATCATTCTGGGTTAGATTTAAGTCTAGTAATTGGAGTATTTCCTCCTCTGGTCGACTTGTGTCTGGGTATTTACTAAAGACTTCCCTGACTGCTTGTAATCCTGATTCTGTTTCAATGTTTGTGTAGAGGCTGTCTATATCTATTGAAAATAGAAGGGCCTCCTTTCCTACTTTAATAGCTTTAATTTTGTCCACAAAATCGTAAGTGTCTTTTATAAAACTGGGGTGTTTTATCGACAGTGGGTTCAGGAAATATTCAATAAACTCTGCTGACTGATACGTCTCGCTGCCACAGTCCGACACAATTGGTCTCCCGGGTGGAATTTCATATGGTATTGTCCATGAATCCGGGCTTTTGTGTATTTTTGGTAAAAGATAAAATATCCTAGCCCGTGGGCTATCCTGTCCTATTAAGTATTGGTGTTGTTTGGCGTTTATGTGCCTTTTGTCCTTAAGACTGTTTATGATGGCTATGGCCTTCGTAGCTGTCTGCATGTAAATGGGTTGGTCTAATTGCCTATAATGGTCCTGATTGTTGAGCTGTCTCTCACCTTCTAAAAGGTATTGATGTCTATCCATAATGACTATGCAGGAGCCTTTGTCTGCTGGTTTGATAATGATTTGTTTGTTGTTGATTAGTTCCCTAAGTGCCCTGGTTTGTTCTATTGTGAGATTATCTTTTTCCTTAATGTGTCCTGGTATGCGTGTTACCGTATTCATGTCCTTCTGCATCAGTCGTTTAAGACTGCTTGGGATTAAATTCTCAGACGGTTCCCAGCTTGATTTTGGTCGAAAAGGCAGTATCTCCGTTCCTTGGTCCATTCCAAAGTGTGTAGCTAGTTTCAATCTGCGGTGATACTGAGAAAGGTCTTTCTTTAACCTGTTGGTTTGTTGTTTATAGATATCCAGTGTCGGGACAAAGGAAAGTCCCTTTTCCAGCAGTTCGGTCTGGTGTTGATCTGGCTGGAAGTAATGGGACAGATTAATTATGTTTGACTTGCCCCCCCTCCTTTCTGGGTTTATGGGGTCTATAAGTTTAAACTAGTAAGCCAATTTACAAGCATTGCTTTGCCTGTCTCTGTTGTCCAATGTACGTTATCAGGAACCACTTTAAACTCCCTGTCATCCAATTTAGGGAGGTAATTATAGGTAATAATATTGCGATTTAGCTCTCTCATGTTATCCTTATCCTTTATTGAGAAATTAGTTGAGTAGTTGACTAAAGGGACATGGATACTTGCAGTTGGGAAGGCGTTCTGTGCTGCTGCGATGGCCTCTCTCAATGCCCTCTGCGCTTGTTTTGGAGCGTGGCCTCTCTCGTTTATCCCAACCGACAGGATGCAATAGGCTACAGTGGTGTTGCTCGGTATCCTCTCTAGTAGGGCCTTCGTATGTTGGAAGCCCATTCCTGGGTAGCAATCCACTTGCAGATCTGGTCGTGTCAGAGATGGAAGTTGGCTCATGTTTGAGTCTCCTATGATGAGGATGCTTTTCTTTGGGTATAGTCTCCAACGTTGGTTCTTCTTCCCGGTGTTGATGTGTTTGTAGACTTCTCCTGGGGTCCTTGGCTCGTCTATTTCTGGTTCATCTGATTCCTTTTCTCGGTTCTCTCCTGGGTCTGTCCTGGTCCTCCTAGGGGCTGCTTCTGTGTCCTGGGTCCGGTCCTGTGTAGTCTTCTTCTTTGTTGGTTCCGTCCTGTTGTGGTCAGTCCTCTGGGGTTTTGGCGTGCCATTTGGATTGGCTCTCCTACTTCGTGTTTGCCTCTGTGGTGGGCTCTTCTGTGGTGGTAGGGTCAGGGAGGGGAACTCTACTTCCGATAGATCCGTTCTAGGGGGGACCTGTACTATGGTTGGTAGTATTGTCTTGGAAATAAGTATGGTGGGGAACATGGGGGGGGTCGAGGTCAGAGAGGGTGGGGAGAGGGGGGCAGTGGATACACAAGGGGGGGGGGTTTTTGGAGAACGATGGGGAGTGGACACAGGTATATCAGGATCAGAGGAAGGAGGAGGAGGGGGGGGTGGGGGTAAAGTGGGAATAGGCAGAGAGACAGTAGTAGGAGGGGGAGGGGTAGAAATGACAGTTCTATTTGATCTGAGCTGTGTGATCATAAGTTGGGCTTTGTTTATCTCCAAATGTGTTAGTCTTTTCCCTAAGTTTTTTCTAGCCCATCTGATTGCTATGGTAAAGGCTTTTTTCTCCTCGTCCTCTGTTAAGTTATCTGTTAACTCTTGTTTGGTTGTGTTTAAGACTGTGGTGTAGTGTTCTTCTAAGGCTAAGATGGTTGTGTGACACCAGTGTCTGGATATCCCTTCGAGTAATAGGGTGGTTTTAGCCGTTGGTAGAGCTGGTTTTATCAAATTTATGAGTTCAAGGGTTTTCCTTGCTATACTCGCTGGTGGTCTGCTAGAAGAATTTACATTCTGCAGATGATGTGTACTTATGATCAATTTGTTCATGGTTCTGATGGCTTTTAAGAAGTCACCTCTTTCTGTGTGGTGTGTGTGTGTGTAGGTATGTGTGTTGTATCTTACGGGACCCGATCGGGTCTGGTGTTGAGGTCTCTCTCCGGCTCTTGGGTGAGGTACTGACTGCTGGTTTTGCTGTCTCTTGTTCAACCAAGGTTGGTTCTGTCTCCGGAGGACCTGTGGTCTGTGGTCAGGCCGTTGGTTGTGTGGAATTCCCTGTGACTGGTGGGGAGATCTCTGTCTGGGTCTGTTCTTCAACCAGGGCTCCTCCAGTCTAGGGTGGAATTCTCGCCTGTCTTCCGGCGGTATGGTGTTGATTCTCTCCTGGTGATATGGCTGGTTTCCAGCCCATCGTCCCGGTGGAGGGTCTCGTCGGTGTGGCCCGTCCTCAGGCCATGTAACTTCCGTGGTTCTGCGGTGGTCTCTCCATTGGTTCTTCTGATGCATGCTATAGCTATTTCGGACTGGTATGGTCCTTCTTCAGGCAGGATTCTGTTAGAAGAATGATTAGTTGTGCTGAAACCCTGGTTTATATGTGTTCCTAATGGTGGGCGTGACTGATAGTCTTTGGCCAATCAGCTTTGTTTGATAGGTGTGGCTTACTTAGCCATTGTTTCACTCTGTCCAATCAGAATCAATGGGTGTGTGTTCTATTGTTCTGGATTTTTTCAGTTGTGGTTTGGTTTTAGTAGAGACCAAATGTCTCTAATGGAGAATCAGTAATAATTATAAAAGACTTATCTCCGGTTTCCAGGTACTAGCTCAGGGGGGAATTAAAAGATTTCAGTGCACTGTGCCTACACCTGTCGCGACCGCAGGTCGCGACATGTGTAGGCACAATGCAAGGAATAAATGCATTCGCCATGTATCCGAAGGAAGTCTGATCCAATTACTTTTAGATTTCTCCAGTTTAATCCTGCGTTTAAGTTTTTTAGTGTTCAAGATCTAATTTTAGGCATGTTTAAGCCTCGAGGAAAATCCGTGTTGAGGTTCTTAATCCACTGTTTTTCATTAAAACGTCTTTGTCCTACTGTCCAGTTAGGATTGTGTTGAAGTCCAGCGCATTTTAGAGCTCCAATGCCGTGTGCCATAAAATGTTGCACCAATCTTGTGGTTGTCTTTTTGGCATTGTTAATATTGTATCTGTGTCGTCCCAGCCTAGTACCTATTGTTTTACCTGTCTCTCCGACATATTGTAAACCACATTTTTCACATGTGATTAAATAAATGCAGTTGCTGGTTCTGGCTGTTATTTGTTGTTTAATCTCCAAGACGCGTTTTGTGGTTCTATTTTTTACTAATTGTTTGGGTTTGAAGTATTCTGGTCCCTGGCGTGCTGGTGTGTTGATTTCTTTTAGCTTGCTGTGTACTAGATAATCTTTAAGGTTTTTATTTTTTCTGTAGGCTGATATAATTTTATAATCTTTTAGAAGATCGTCTGTTCGGTTCTCAAAATTCCTTTTTATTCTGTTGTTGGCTAGTGTGCTCTGTGTTGAATAACTGGTTATCAGGGCCAATTTGGGGCCTGTATCTCGCACTTTTATTTCTAAGAAGGTTTTTTGGGCTTTCCGGAGGAAGGTCCTAGTGTATCCTCTTAGTCTGAGGGCATTAAATAGAGTTTTACAAGCTATTTTGAAATCACTTCTTTGCGTGCAAATCCTATGGAATCTTAGTAGTTGTGATTTGACTATTCCTGTGTAGGAGTGTGTCGGGTGGAATGACGTTTTGTGTAATAGGGCGTGAGTGTCTGTTTCTTTAAAGAATACTTTTAAGTCTAGTTTCCCATTTGTGTTAAAGTTTGGGCCCTTGAAGATTGTTACATCAAGAAAGTCAATCCTTTCTGTGTGTGTCACATATTTTATCGTTATGGATCTATGATGGCTATTTAAAACATCAATAAATTCCTGGAATTCTTCTTGGCTATGTTCCCATATTCCAAATATATCATCTAGAAATCTATAGTAATGTGTCGGTTTAAGTCTGCATTTTTCTAGTGCGGTCTGTTCCCATATGCTCATGTAAATGTTTGCATAAGATGGTGCAAATCTCTTTCCCATGGCCGTGCCTTTGATTTGTAAATAGAATTTGTTGTTAAAGGAAAAATCATTCTGGGTTAGATTTAAGTCTAGTAATTGGAGTATTTCCTCCTCTGGTCGACTTGTGTCTGGGTATTTACTAAAGACTTCCCTGACTGCTTGTAATCCTGATTCTGTTTCAATGTTTGTGTAGAGGCTGTCTATATCTATTGAAAATAGAAGGGCCTCCTTTCCTACTTTAATAGCTTTAATTTTGTCCACAAAATCGTAAGTGTCTTTTATAAAACTGGGGTGTTTTATCGACAGTGGGTTCAGGAAATATTCAATAAACTCTGCTGACTGATACGTCTCGCTGCCACAGTCCGACACAATTGGTCTCCCGGGTGGAATTTCATATGGTATTGTCCATGAATCCGGGCTTTTGTGTATTTTTGGTAAAAGATAAAATATCCTAGCCCGTGGGCTATCCTGTCCTATTAAGTATTGGTGTTGTTTGGCGTTTATGTGCCTTTTGTCCTTAAGACTGTTTATGATGGCTATGGCCTTCGTAGCTGTCTGCATGTAAATGGGTTGGTCTAATTGCCTATAATGGTCCTGATTGTTGAGCTGTCTCTCACCTTCTAAAAGGTATTGATGTCTATCCATAATGACTATGCAGGAGCCTTTGTCTGCTGGTTTGATAATGATTTGTTTGTTGTTGATTAGTTCCCTAAGTGCCCTGGTTTGTTCTATTGTGAGATTATCTTTTTCCTTAATGTGTCCTGGTATGCGTGTTACCGTATTCATGTCCTTCTGCATCAGTCGTTTAAGACTGCTTGGGATTAAATTCTCAGACGGTTCCCAGCTTGATTTTGGTCGAAAAGGCAGTATCTCCGTTCCTTGGTCCATTCCAAAGTGTGTAGCTAGTTTCAATCTGCGGTGATACTGAGAAAGGTCTTTCTTTAACCTGTTGGTTTGTTGTTTATAGATATCCAGTGTCGGGACAAAGGAAAGTCCCTTTTCCAGCAGTTCGGTCTGGTGTTGATCTGGCTGGAAGTAATGGGACAGATTAATTATGTTTGACTTGCCCCCCCTCCTTTCTGGGTTTATGGGGTCTATAAGTTTAAACTAGTAAGCCAATTTACAAGCATTGCTTTGCCTGTCTCTGTTGTCCAATGTACGTTATCAGGAACCACTTTAAACTCCCTGTCATCCAATTTAGGGAGGTAATTATAGGTAATAATATTGCGATTTAGCTCTCTCATGTTATCCTTATCCTTTATTGAGAAATTAGTTGAGTAGTTGACTAAAGGGACATGGATACTTGCAGTTGGGAAGGCGTTCTGTGCTGCTGCGATGGCCTCTCTCAATGCCCTCTGCGCTTGTTTTGGAGCGTGGCCTCTCTCGTTTATCCCAACCGACAGGATGCAATAGGCTACAGTGGTGTTGCTCGGTATCCTCTCTAGTAGGGCCTTCGTATGTTGGAAGCCCATTCCTGGGTAGCAATCCACTTGCAGATCTGGTCGTGTCAGAGATGGAAGTTGGCTCATGTTTGAGTCTCCTATGATGAGGATGCTTTTCTTTGGGTATAGTCTCCAACGTTGGTTCTTCTTCCCGGTGTTGATGTGTTTGTAGACTTCTCCTGGGGTCCTTGGCTCGTCTATTTCTGGTTCATCTGATTCCTTTTCTCGGTTCTCTCCTGGGTCTGTCCTGGTCCTCCTAGGGGCTGCTTCTGTGTCCTGGGTCCGGTCCTGTGTAGTCTTCTTCTTTGTTGGTTCCGTCCTGTTGTGGTCAGTCCTCTGGGGTTTTGGCGTGCCATTTGGATTGGCTCTCCTACTTCGTGTTTGCCTCTGTGGTGGGCTCTTCTGTGGTGGTAGGGTCAGGGAGGGGAACTCTACTTCCGATAGATCCGTTCTAGGGGGGACCTGTACTATGGTTGGTAGTATTGTCTTGGAAATAAGTATGGTGGGGAACATGGGGGGGGTCGAGGTCAGAGAGGGTGGGGAGAGGGGGGCAGTGGATACACAAGGGGGGGGGGTTTTTGGAGAACGATGGGGAGTGGACACAGGTATATCAGGATCAGAGGAAGGAGGAGGAGGGGGGGGTGGGGGTAAAGTGGGAATAGGCAGAGAGACAGTAGTAGGAGGGGGAGGGGTAGAAATGACAGTTCTATTTGATCTGAGCTGTGTGATCATAAGTTGGGCTTTGTTTATCTCCAAATGTGTTAGTCTTTTCCCTAAGTTTTTTCTAGCCCATCTGATTGCTATGGTAAAGGCTTTTTTCTCCTCGTCCTCTGTTAAGTTATCTGTTAACTCTTGTTTGGTTGTGTTTAAGACTGTGGTGTAGTGTTCTTCTAAGGCTAAGATGGTTGTGTGACACCAGTGTCTGGATATCCCTTCGAGTAATAGGGTGGTTTTAGCCGTTGGTAGAGCTGGTTTTATCAAATTTATGAGTTCAAGGGTTTTCCTTGCTATACTCGCTGGTGGTCTGCTAGAAGAATTTACATTCTGCAGATGATGTGTACTTATGATCAATTTGTTCATGGTTCTGATGGCTTTTAAGAAGTCACCTCTTTCTGTGTGGTGTGTGTGTGTGTAGGTATGTGTGTTGTATCTTACGGGACCCGATCGGGTCTGGTGTTGAGGTCTCTCTCCGGCTCTTGGGTGAGGTACTGACTGCTGGTTTTGCTGTCTCTTGTTCAACCAAGGTTGGTTCTGTCTCCGGAGGACCTGTGGTCTGTGGTCAGGCCGTTGGTTGTGTGGAATTCCCTGTGACTGGTGGGGAGATCTCTGTCTGGGTCTGTTCTTCAACCAGGGCTCCTCCAGTCTAGGGTGGAATTCTCGCCTGTCTTCCGGCGGTATGGTGTTGATTCTCTCCTGGTGATATGGCTGGTTTCCAGCCCATCGTCCCGGTGGAGGGTCTCGTCGGTGTGGCCCGTCCTCAGGCCATGTAACTTCCGTGGTTCTGCGGTGGTCTCTCCATTGGTTCTTCTGATGCATGCTATAGCTATTTCGGACTGGTATGGTCCTTCTTCAGGCAGGATTCTGTTAGAAGAATGATTAGTTGTGCTGAAACCCTGGTTTATATGTGTTCCTAATGGTGGGCGTGACTGATAGTCTTTGGCCAATCAGCTTTGTTTGATAGGTGTGGCTTACTTAGCCATTGTTTCACTCTGTCCAATCAGAATCAATGGGTGTGTGTTCTATTGTTCTGGATTTTTTCAGTTGTGGTTTGGTTTTAGTAGAGACCAAATGTCTCTAATGGAGAATCAGTAATAATTATAAAAGACTTATCTCCGGTTTCCAGGTACTAGCTCAGGGGGGAATTAAAAGATTTCAGTGCACTGTGCCTACACCTGTCGCGACCGCAGGTCGCGACATGTGTAGGCACAATGCAAGGAATAAATGCATTCGCCATGTATCCGAAGGAAGTCTGATCCAATTACTTTTAGATTTCTCCAGTTTAATCCTGCGTTTAAGTTTTTTAGTGTTCAAGATCTAATTTTAGGCATGTTTAAGCCTCGAGGAAAATCCGTGTTGAGGTTCTTAATCCACTGTTTTTCATTAAAACGTCTTTGTCCTACTGTCCAGTTAGGATTGTGTTGAAGTCCAGCGCATTTTAGAGCTCCAATGCCGTGTGCCATAAAATGTTGCACCAATCTTGTGGTTGTCTTTTTGGCATTGTTAATATTGTATCTGTGTCGTCCCAGCCTAGTACCTATTGTTTTACCTGTCTCTCCGACATATTGTAAACCACATTTTTCACATGTGATTAAATAAATGCAGTTGCTGGTTCTGGCTGTTATTTGTTGTTTAATCTCCAAGACGCGTTTTGTGGTTCTATTTTTTACTAATTGTTTGGGTTTGAAGTATTCTGGTCCCTGGCGTGCTGGTGTGTTGATTTCTTTTAGCTTGCTGTGTACTAGATAATCTTTAAGGTTTTTATTTTTTCTGTAGGCTGATATAATTTTATAATCTTTTAGAAGATCGTCTGTTCGGTTCTCAAAATTCCTTTTTATTCTGTTGTTGGCTAGTGTGCTCTGTGTTGAATAACTGGTTATCAGGGCCAATTTGGGGCCTGTATCTCGCACTTTTATTTCTAAGAAGGTTTTTTGGGCTTTCCGGAGGAAGGTCCTAGTGTATCCTCTTAGTCTGAGGGCATTAAATAGAGTTTTACAAGCTATTTTGAAATCACTTCTTTGCGTGCAAATCCTATGGAATCTTAGTAGTTGTGATTTGACTATTCCTGTGTAGGAGTGTGTCGGGTGGAATGACGTTTTGTGTAATAGGGCGTGAGTGTCTGTTTCTTTAAAGAATACTTTTAAGTCTAGTTTCCCATTTGTGTTAAAGTTTGGGCCCTTGAAGATTGTTACATCAAGAAAGTCAATCCTTTCTGTGTGTGTCACATATTTTATCGTTATGGATCTATGATGGCTATTTAAAACATCAATAAATTCCTGGAATTCTTCTTGGCTATGTTCCCATATTCCAAATATATCATCTAGAAATCTATAGTAATGTGTCGGTTTAAGTCTGCATTTTTCTAGTGCGGTCTGTTCCCATATGCTCATGTAAATGTTTGCATAAGATGGTGCAAATCTCTTTCCCATGGCCGTGCCTTTGATTTGTAAATAGAATTTGTTGTTAAAGGAAAAATCATTCTGGGTTAGATTTAAGTCTAGTAATTGGAGTATTTCCTCCTCTGGTCGACTTGTGTCTGGGTATTTACTAAAGACTTCCCTGACTGCTTGTAATCCTGATTCTGTTTCAATGTTTGTGTAGAGGCTGTCTATATCTATTGAAAATAGAAGGGCCTCCTTTCCTACTTTAATAGCTTTAATTTTGTCCACAAAATCGTAAGTGTCTTTTATAAAACTGGGGTGTTTTATCGACAGTGGGTTCAGGAAATATTCAATAAACTCTGCTGACTGATACGTCTCGCTGCCACAGTCCGACACAATTGGTCTCCCGGGTGGAATTTCATATGGTATTGTCCATGAATCCGGGCTTTTGTGTATTTTTGGTAAAAGATAAAATATCCTAGCCCGTGGGCTATCCTGTCCTATTAAGTATTGGTGTTGTTTGGCGTTTATGTGCCTTTTGTCCTTAAGACTGTTTATGATGGCTATGGCCTTCGTAGCTGTCTGCATGTAAATGGGTTGGTCTAATTGCCTATAATGGTCCTGATTGTTGAGCTGTCTCTCACCTTCTAAAAGGTATTGATGTCTATCCATAATGACTATGCAGGAGCCTTTGTCTGCTGGTTTGATAATGATTTGTTTGTTGTTGATTAGTTCCCTAAGTGCCCTGGTTTGTTCTATTGTGAGATTATCTTTTTCCTTAATGTGTCCTGGTATGCGTGTTACCGTATTCATGTCCTTCTGCATCAGTCGTTTAAGACTGCTTGGGATTAAATTCTCAGACGGTTCCCAGCTTGATTTTGGTCGAAAAGGCAGTATCTCCGTTCCTTGGTCCATTCCAAAGTGTGTAGCTAGTTTCAATCTGCGGTGATACTGAGAAAGGTCTTTCTTTAACCTGTTGGTTTGTTGTTTATAGATATCCAGTGTCGGGACAAAGGAAAGTCCCTTTTCCAGCAGTTCGGTCTGGTGTTGATCTGGCTGGAAGTAATGGGACAGATTAATTATGTTTGACTTGCCCCCCCTCCTTTCTGGGTTTATGGGGTCTATAAGTTTAAACTAGTAAGCCAATTTACAAGCATTGCTTTGCCTGTCTCTGTTGTCCAATGTACGTTATCAGGAACCACTTTAAACTCCCTGTCATCCAATTTAGGGAGGTAATTATAGGTAATAATATTGCGATTTAGCTCTCTCATGTTATCCTTATCCTTTATTGAGAAATTAGTTGAGTAGTTGACTAAAGGGACATGGATACTTGCAGTTGGGAAGGCGTTCTGTGCTGCTGCGATGGCCTCTCTCAATGCCCTCTGCGCTTGTTTTGGAGCGTGGCCTCTCTCGTTTATCCCAACCGACAGGATGCAATAGGCTACAGTGGTGTTGCTCGGTATCCTCTCTAGTAGGGCCTTCGTATGTTGGAAGCCCATTCCTGGGTAGCAATCCACTTGCAGATCTGGTCGTGTCAGAGATGGAAGTTGGCTCATGTTTGAGTCTCCTATGATGAGGATGCTTTTCTTTGGGTATAGTCTCCAACGTTGGTTCTTCTTCCCGGTGTTGATGTGTTTGTAGACTTCTCCTGGGGTCCTTGGCTCGTCTATTTCTGGTTCATCTGATTCCTTTTCTCGGTTCTCTCCTGGGTCTGTCCTGGTCCTCCTAGGGGCTGCTTCTGTGTCCTGGGTCCGGTCCTGTGTAGTCTTCTTCTTTGTTGGTTCCGTCCTGTTGTGGTCAGTCCTCTGGGGTTTTGGCGTGCCATTTGGATTGGCTCTCCTACTTCGTGTTTGCCTCTGTGGTGGGCTCTTCTGTGGTGGTAGGGTCAGGGAGGGGAACTCTACTTCCGATAGATCCGTTCTAGGGGGGACCTGTACTATGGTTGGTAGTATTGTCTTGGAAATAAGTATGGTGGGGAACATGGGGGGGGTCGAGGTCAGAGAGGGTGGGGAGAGGGGGGCAGTGGATACACAAGGGGGGGGGGTTTTTGGAGAACGATGGGGAGTGGACACAGGTATATCAGGATCAGAGGAAGGAGGAGGAGGGGGGGGTGGGGGTAAAGTGGGAATAGGCAGAGAGACAGTAGTAGGAGGGGGAGGGGTAGAAATGACAGTTCTATTTGATCTGAGCTGTGTGATCATAAGTTGGGCTTTGTTTATCTCCAAATGTGTTAGTCTTTTCCCTAAGTTTTTTCTAGCCCATCTGATTGCTATGGTAAAGGCTTTTTTCTCCTCGTCCTCTGTTAAGTTATCTGTTAACTCTTGTTTGGTTGTGTTTAAGACTGTGGTGTAGTGTTCTTCTAAGGCTAAGATGGTTGTGTGACACCAGTGTCTGGATATCCCTTCGAGTAATAGGGTGGTTTTAGCCGTTGGTAGAGCTGGTTTTATCAAATTTATGAGTTCAAGGGTTTTCCTTGCTATACTCGCTGGTGGTCTGCTAGAAGAATTTACATTCTGCAGATGATGTGTACTTATGATCAATTTGTTCATGGTTCTGATGGCTTTTAAGAAGTCACCTCTTTCTGTGTGGTGTGTGTGTGTGTAGGTATGTGTGTTGTATCTTACGGGACCCGATCGGGTCTGGTGTTGAGGTCTCTCTCCGGCTCTTGGGTGAGGTACTGACTGCTGGTTTTGCTGTCTCTTGTTCAACCAAGGTTGGTTCTGTCTCCGGAGGACCTGTGGTCTGTGGTCAGGCCGTTGGTTGTGTGGAATTCCCTGTGACTGGTGGGGAGATCTCTGTCTGGGTCTGTTCTTCAACCAGGGCTCCTCCAGTCTAGGGTGGAATTCTCGCCTGTCTTCCGGCGGTATGGTGTTGATTCTCTCCTGGTGATATGGCTGGTTTCCAGCCCATCGTCCCGGTGGAGGGTCTCGTCGGTGTGGCCCGTCCTCAGGCCATGTAACTTCCGTGGTTCTGCGGTGGTCTCTCCATTGGTTCTTCTGATGCATGCTATAGCTATTTCGGACTGGTATGGTCCTTCTTCAGGCAGGATTCTGTTAGAAGAATGATTAGTTGTGCTGAAACCCTGGTTTATATGTGTTCCTAATGGTGGGCGTGACTGATAGTCTTTGGCCAATCAGCTTTGTTTGATAGGTGTGGCTTACTTAGCCATTGTTTCACTCTGTCCAATCAGAATCAATGGGTGTGTGTTCTATTGTTCTGGATTTTTTCAGTTGTGGTTTGGTTTTAGTAGAGACCAAATGTCTCTAATGGAGAATCAGTAATAATTATAAAAGACTTATCTCCGGTTTCCAGGTACTAGCTCAGGGGGGAATTAAAAGATTTCAGTGCACTGTGCCTACACCTGTCGCGACCGCAGGTCGCGACATGTGTAGGCACAATGCAAGGAATAAATGCATTCGCCATGTATCCGAAGGAAGTCTGATCCAATTACTTTTAGATTTCTCCAGTTTAATCCTGCGTTTAAGTTTTTTAGTGTTCAAGATCTAATTTTAGGCATGTTTAAGCCTCGAGGAAAATCCGTGTTGAGGTTCTTAATCCACTGTTTTTCATTAAAACGTCTTTGTCCTACTGTCCAGTTAGGATTGTGTTGAAGTCCAGCGCATTTTAGAGCTCCAATGCCGTGTGCCATAAAATGTTGCACCAATCTTGTGGTTGTCTTTTTGGCATTGTTAATATTGTATCTGTGTCGTCCCAGCCTAGTACCTATTGTTTTACCTGTCTCTCCGACATATTGTAAACCACATTTTTCACATGTGATTAAATAAATGCAGTTGCTGGTTCTGGCTGTTATTTGTTGTTTAATCTCCAAGACGCGTTTTGTGGTTCTATTTTTTACTAATTGTTTGGGTTTGAAGTATTCTGGTCCCTGGCGTGCTGGTGTGTTGATTTCTTTTAGCTTGCTGTGTACTAGATAATCTTTAAGGTTTTTATTTTTTCTGTAGGCTGATATAATTTTATAATCTTTTAGAAGATCGTCTGTTCGGTTCTCAAAATTCCTTTTTATTCTGTTGTTGGCTAGTGTGCTCTGTGTTGAATAACTGGTTATCAGGGCCAATTTGGGGCCTGTATCTCGCACTTTTATTTCTAAGAAGGTTTTTTGGGCTTTCCGGAGGAAGGTCCTAGTGTATCCTCTTAGTCTGAGGGCATTAAATAGAGTTTTACAAGCTATTTTGAAATCACTTCTTTGCGTGCAAATCCTATGGAATCTTAGTAGTTGTGATTTGACTATTCCTGTGTAGGAGTGTGTCGGGTGGAATGACGTTTTGTGTAATAGGGCGTGAGTGTCTGTTTCTTTAAAGAATACTTTTAAGTCTAGTTTCCCATTTGTGTTAAAGTTTGGGCCCTTGAAGATTGTTACATCAAGAAAGTCAATCCTTTCTGTGTGTGTCACATATTTTATCGTTATGGATCTATGATGGCTATTTAAAACATCAATAAATTCCTGGAATTCTTCTTGGCTATGTTCCCATATTCCAAATATATCATCTAGAAATCTATAGTAATGTGTCGGTTTAAGTCTGCATTTTTCTAGTGCGGTCTGTTCCCATATGCTCATGTAAATGTTTGCATAAGATGGTGCAAATCTCTTTCCCATGGCCGTGCCTTTGATTTGTAAATAGAATTTGTTGTTAAAGGAAAAATCATTCTGGGTTAGATTTAAGTCTAGTAATTGGAGTATTTCCTCCTCTGGTCGACTTGTGTCTGGGTATTTACTAAAGACTTCCCTGACTGCTTGTAATCCTGATTCTGTTTCAATGTTTGTGTAGAGGCTGTCTATATCTATTGAAAATAGAAGGGCCTCCTTTCCTACTTTAATAGCTTTAATTTTGTCCACAAAATCGTAAGTGTCTTTTATAAAACTGGGGTGTTTTATCGACAGTGGGTTCAGGAAATATTCAATAAACTCTGCTGACTGATACGTCTCGCTGCCACAGTCCGACACAATTGGTCTCCCGGGTGGAATTTCATATGGTATTGTCCATGAATCCGGGCTTTTGTGTATTTTTGGTAAAAGATAAAATATCCTAGCCCGTGGGCTATCCTGTCCTATTAAGTATTGGTGTTGTTTGGCGTTTATGTGCCTTTTGTCCTTAAGACTGTTTATGATGGCTATGGCCTTCGTAGCTGTCTGCATGTAAATGGGTTGGTCTAATTGCCTATAATGGTCCTGATTGTTGAGCTGTCTCTCACCTTCTAAAAGGTATTGATGTCTATCCATAATGACTATGCAGGAGCCTTTGTCTGCTGGTTTGATAATGATTTGTTTGTTGTTGATTAGTTCCCTAAGTGCCCTGGTTTGTTCTATTGTGAGATTATCTTTTTCCTTAATGTGTCCTGGTATGCGTGTTACCGTATTCATGTCCTTCTGCATCAGTCGTTTAAGACTGCTTGGGATTAAATTCTCAGACGGTTCCCAGCTTGATTTTGGTCGAAAAGGCAGTATCTCCGTTCCTTGGTCCATTCCAAAGTGTGTAGCTAGTTTCAATCTGCGGTGATACTGAGAAAGGTCTTTCTTTAACCTGTTGGTTTGTTGTTTATAGATATCCGGTGTCGGGACAAAGGAAAGTCCCTTTTCCAGCAGTTCGGTCTGGTGTTGATCTGGCTGGAAGTAATGGGACAGATTAATTATGTTTGACTTGCCCCCCCTCCTTTCTGGGTTTATGGGGTCTATAAGTTTAAACTAGTAAGCCAATTTACAAGCATTGCTTTGCCTGTCTCTGTTGTCCAATGTACGTTATCAGGAACCACTTTAAACTCCCTGTCATCCAATTTAGGGAGGTAATTATAGGTAATAATATTGCGATTTAGCTCTCTCATGTTATCCTTATCCTTTATTGAGAAATTAGTTGAGTAGTTGACTAAAGGGACATGGATACTTGCAGTTGGGAAGGCGTTCTGTGCTGCTGCGATGGCCTCTCTCAATGCCCTCTGCGCTTGTTTTGGAGCGTGGCCTCTCTCGTTTATCCCAACCGACAGGATGCAATAGGCTACAGTGGTGTTGCTCGGTATCCTCTCTAGTAGGGCCTTCGTATGTTGGAAGCCCATTCCTGGGTAGCAATCCACTTGCAGATCTGGTCGTGTCAGAGATGGAAGTTGGCTCATGTTTGAGTCTCCTATGATGAGGATGCTTTTCTTTGGGTATAGTCTCCAACGTTGGTTCTTCTTCCCGGTGTTGATGTGTTTGTAGACTTCTCCTGGGGTCCTTGGCTCGTCTATTTCTGGTTCATCTGATTCCTTTTCTCGGTTCTCTCCTGGGTCTGTCCTGGTCCTCCTAGGGGCTGCTTCTGTGTCCTGGGTCCGGTCCTGTGTAGTCTTCTTCTTTGTTGGTTCCGTCCTGTTGTGGTCAGTCCTCTGGGGTTTTGGCGTGCCATTTGGATTGGCTCTCCTACTTCGTGTTTGCCTCTGTGGTGGGCTCTTCTGTGGTGGTAGGGTCAGGGAGGGGAACTCTACTTCCGATAGATCCGTTCTAGGGGGGACCTGTACTATGGTTGGTAGTATTGTCTTGGAAATAAGTATGGTGGGGAACATGGGGGGGGTCGAGGTCAGAGAGGGTGGGGAGAGGGGGGCAGTGGATACACAAGGGGGGGGGGTTTTTGGAGAACGATGGGGAGTGGACACAGGTATATCAGGATCAGAGGAAGGAGGAGGAGGGGGGGGTGGGGGTAAAGTGGGAATAGGCAGAGAGACAGTAGTAGGAGGGGGAGGGGTAGAAATGACAGTTCTATTTGATCTGAGCTGTGTGATCATAAGTTGGGCTTTGTTTATCTCCAAATGTGTTAGTCTTTTCCCTAAGTTTTTTCTAGCCCATCTGATTGCTATGGTAAAGGCTTTTTTCTCCTCGTCCTCTGTTAAGTTATCTGTTAACTCTTGTTTGGTTGTGTTTAAGACTGTGGTGTAGTGTTCTTCTAAGGCTAAGATGGTTGTGTGACACCAGTGTCTGGATATCCCTTCGAGTAATAGGGTGGTTTTAGCCGTTGGTAGAGCTGGTTTTATCAAATTTATGAGTTCAAGGGTTTTCCTTGCTATACTCGCTGGTGGTCTGCTAGAAGAATTTACATTCTGCAGATGATGTGTACTTATGATCAATTTGTTCATGGTTCTGATGGCTTTTAAGAAGTCACCTCTTTCTGTGTGGTGTGTGTGTGTGTAGGTATGTGTGTTGTATCTTACGGGACCCGATCGGGTCTGGTGTTGAGGTCTCTCTCCGGCTCTTGGGTGAGGTACTGACTGCTGGTTTTGCTGTCTCTTGTTCAACCAAGGTTGGTTCTGTCTCCGGAGGACCTGTGGTCTGTGGTCAGGCCGTTGGTTGTGTGGAATTCCCTGTGACTGGTGGGGAGATCTCTGTCTGGGTCTGTTCTTCAACCAGGGCTCCTCCAGTCTAGGGTGGAATTCTCGCCTGTCTTCCGGCGGTATGGTGTTGATTCTCTCCTGGTGATATGGCTGGTTTCCAGCCCATCGTCCCGGTGGAGGGTCTCGTGGGGGGGGGGGGGGGGTGAGGTGGGAGATCCCGAGCATGGTGTGTGTGAGAGAGAGGGAGAGAGGGAGGAAGGGAATGGGAGAGAGAGAGAGAGGTATACTCAATGAACGACGCACATTGTTGTGGGGGGGTAAACTGAGGAGCAGTCTGGCAAAGCAGGCGGAATTTCCTACCGTGATGTTATCTCACACAAGACATTTAGCTGCAGCCAAATGAAGGAGGAGAGAGAGAGGGAGGGAGAGAGAGAGAGAGAGAGAGAGAGAGAGGGAGGGAAGGAAGGAAGGAAGGAGAAAGAGGAGTGGAGAGGGACACATGGAGAAGAGGAGAATGAGAGATACATAGAAGAGAGACAAACGATAAAGAGAGAGAGAGAGAGAGAGAGAGAGAGAGAGTGGGAGAGAGGGAAGGAGAGAGAGAGGGAAGGAAGGAAGGAGTTAAAGGGAGAGAAAGACAGGCAGTGGGGAAGAGAGACAAGGAGAGAGAGATGGAACGAGGGAGAAGAGCAGGATGCAGAAAAGGGGGTAAACAGAGAGGAGGAGTGGAGAGGAGGAGTGGAAGGGGGCAGAGGGAAATTAATCAGTGAGCGAATAAAGAGAGATGTGGGGGAGAGCACAGAAGGTATGTTATTGGTCGCATTTACTATGAAAACCTGCATTTCCGTGTGTCACGTCACACCTCCATATATGATCACGCCTCGTGACATCACGCCTACATATGGTCACGCCTCATGACATCATGCCTCCATCTCCATATATGGAGCTGACCTGTTCTGACATTAATCCTTTCCCACGCGTCCTTCCGCTTCGATGTCTCCCGTTTGACTGATACCTGCATGTCCATTCAAACTGTAGACGGACAGTTTTAGTGCAGCCGCGCCCCGCAGCCGAGTTCTCAACAGGCCCGAAACTTAAGGCCCGACCCTACCTGGGCCCTCATCAAACCCTGTACACTCAAGAGTCAATACACTGCCCCTGCTGCCGCCCTTAGATTTCCATATATGGAGCTGACCTGTTCTGACATTCCATATTATGTTGATCTGACCTCATCAAACCCTGTACACTCAAGACAAGCTCCATATATGGCCAGTACAGAATTCATTCCATATGTTGATCTGACCCCCCCCCCCCCCCCCCATGCCAAAGCGCCAGCCCAGCAGTATGCCGTCACCCAGGCGGATGCGTGCACGCTTCTCGCCCTCAGGGAGTCTAACTGGTATAAACATGCTGCGTATGTCTGTCCCTTCAAAAGTCAAACTAAATCAGAATTTGCTGTCAAAATCAACACTGCTGTGGATATTACTTTAACCTAATTAGTCCAGTGTCCCACAAATAGTTTTCCAATAAGGGCTGGGAAATCCTGCTATGCTTATATGCTAAGGAACATCTGTCCGTCAATCTGTTATTCTGTCACTTTTTTAGCCGCTGGGTGAACATAGCTTCAGTCACACACAACGCCACACAGACAACAGCAGAACAGACATGGGCCGCTTTGGAGATCATGCCCATTGCACGTGCACGCACATTGACGCGATTCAACGCCGGGCGTAAATGACTGGGTTGTCACACTCACCACACCACATGCTAACAGGAATCATACCGTACACGCACATAACTCAAAAAGCCTGCATACAATTTTGGATGCGTACAATCCCCGGGTATAGACTGGGGACAAAAGATTATTAAACAGCAGAATCTGTCTTGAGAGATTAGGACCAGTGTAACTATATTTTATCGTCCATCATTGTAACCGTTTCCGTGTATTCAGTTTAGGCTGAGGGCATAAGTTTGAAGCCCATGGGCTGTTGGGTTGTATGAGTGGGGTTGTAAACCCACGCTGAGGAGGCACTGCTGAATGTCACAACACAGGCGTGTAAACCGCCGTAAAGTGAGATTAACTGAGTCCTGTTTTGACTGCTCATCACTGCTAATGTGAAAGCCAGGGTTCATGCGGTTAACACATGGGAACGGGGTCTTTCTTTTTAATAAAAAATATATAATAATGTGATCTCTTCAGGGCATTGACACATTTTAGACTGGACTTCCATGAGCAGGACTTGGAGAGAAAAAACGTGGACGAACTTGCACACTCCACTTTGCATAGATACAATTAAGATATAAAATGTTACAAACTCCCCATAAAAATTCCACACAGCTCTAGTATGATGTCTTATCTCCAATGGAGTGGCTGGATTCTCCAGAGAGCGTGTCATGTGATAAATCACACGGCCTGCTTATTGCTGACACACTGGCTGGCTATTGTAGGAAGAACTGAACACACTTGTAAATGTTTGATAAGCATTTTCTTTTATAATGTACATAAAGGTATGTCGCTCTCACTGGGAGAGTGATGGATGATCGTGCCAAGGTTGGTTACATGATTCAAAATTGTTGACAAATTGTTTTTTGTCACGAGTGTGAGCCTTTGCTGCAGCACTATCCTCACTGTCGGGTAGAAAACTGTTACTTTTCAAGAAATGTATTATTATTATATATATTTTTTATTCAATATAGTTATTATGTAGTCTCTTGTTCTTGTTATAACACTTGTTATTGGTTTAGTATTTATAAAACCCTTGATCACACTTTTTTACATCGGTCGGTGTGTTTAACCCGTATATAACCCAAACGTCAGGAAATGAGATGATGGTAAATAAATAAACCATTGCCATTTTATGGCTGTCCATGTCAGCACCAGGCGTGATTACGTTGCCTAAAGTGTGTAAAACCATCAATGAGCCATTTGAAAGGGACAAGGACAGACTGTCACTGGACTCCAGCAGAGTAGGATGGGATGTTTCAGAGGTAAGACGTCAGAGACGTCAGAGAGCCTCATGAACAGAACATGCCCTCTCAATGATAAACACGAGTTAAGGGCTTATGCATGGCCATAGTAAAATATTTATATTTTTGGCGACTGTTCCCCCCAGAATAGAGATGGGGTTCAAGTGGCTTAAGAGCTTTATTTAGAGGCAGAAAGGTTGAGGCGGCGTCTTACAGACCTACCTGGCAAAAATGGTTCGCCTTTGACACGTCATTAGTATGAAGTCTTAATGAATTATGTTATTTTCTTCTGTTCTGTTCTTAAATACCGTACTGAGAGAAGCTACACCAACTACTGTAATTACAGTTATACTCACTCTGTTACTGTTACTCACTTATCAAGTTGTATCCAGAAACGTCTCCTCCTATCAAGTGACATCATCTTGAAGGTGTTCACATTTTGTTTAATTGAAAGTTCTTTTTAGTTTTTTAGACATCAAACTTCACAGGAAACACAGCAACATCAACTCGGTAGTTTGAATAGACAATGGTCTGTTCTGTTCTAAAAGAAACATCACTTAATTTGGACAGATGAATTAGTGTTTGCTTATAATGTCAAGACACAGGCTCATGTGGCTCAATGCACAGGTTACGGCACTGGAACAGAGCTACGGTAAAGTAACGTAGCATTATGGGTAAACAACATTGAAGGTGTTTGTTCTTTTGCAGCGTGTGGCTGAATGGAAGAGACTGGGTCTGGTCTACTTAGCACTGCGACACACGATAGGTCCAAATCCAAAGTGGAATGGCTGCAGGCTTCAACCTGCGCTAAAGAGGGTCACTGCCAAACAAAGGGGGTTCAGTCACTAGCTGAGAGGCTGCACGCACTAAAAAGAGCACAGGCCAAGGTGCTGCTGCTGTGTGTGACGTGTGTGTGTGTGTGTGTGTGTGTGTGTGTGTGTGTGTGAGAGTGTGAGAAAGGGAGAGAGAGTGGCTGTCCGCATAATGCGTGCGTGCGTGCGTGTGTGTGTGTGTAAGTGAGAGAGAGAGAGAATGAAGTGAACATTCGTCAACACTGTTGTTTGGTTATTCAGCTGCAATCATTAGCTGAAGCTGAAGGCAAGACATGTGGCTGAGATTTGGACTGATAAAATTCCATCCCAAGGATGCTCCTATTCACGTTTCCAATGTACTGTAATTCTGCAAACTGCTAATAAATATTTCAATCAATCCAAATTGCCTCTCGATGTTAGACCATGTTTTCAATTGACATGAATAGACTGGAACAACTTGAAGAGTAGAGTTGTATTTTGCCAGTACAGGAGCTGTACAGGAACTTGGAGAAGGAAACTCACTTAACCTCTTATTTAAACCCCTGGAGGGAAAATCAAAAATATCGGAGTTGGAACCCGAGACCTTGACCAGCCCCATTTTCCGGCTGAGAGCTGTTCATGAGGTGGACAGCCGCTGCCCCTGCCGGCGGGGGATTGGGGCTTAAGAGGTTTTTAAACTGTTAAAACAACTTACTGTTGTGAGCTTGTCGATCCGCTCTTTTCAGCGAAAGCTTTCCCCACACTAAACAGAAAATACACTATACTAGTATGCAGCCCTGAGGGTCTCCGTCAACTAGGATGGCAGATTAATCTCATTACTGATCAACGCTGAGTGCATCTCATACCATGCCTGTGACATGTAACGTTAGATGTGCATTTTCTCATCTGCAACAATACATTTATTAACCACTTCCCTGCTATTGTGGTCTTTATGTGTGAACATTTTCAATTTTTCATCCCCCAAAATAGCGAAACCAGTGGATCTACGTGACTCATGTAATTGTAAATGTCCCAAACAGGTTGTGGATGTACTGACTAGTGAACATGAACTTGAGTGGGGTTCCAGCACCACACAATCTACAACAACAAACTTCAACAATCTGTTGTTGTTGCTAGGAAGCCCATGTCGACATCTTGCAGCTATTTGCACCAATGGCTTGAGAAGAACGTTTGAGAACCACTGCTTCAGTCACAACACAAAGCTGTGCATTCTGCTCAGAAAATATTCAAAATGTTTCAAATATTTTGGATGTACAAGCTTGTGACTCATTGAGCTAAACTAAATGATCGGGTGGAAAGCTCATAATGTCCAAAACTGTTACTTTTCAGTATCCAAATTCTAAGATATTAAAAGTAACAGATATACAAGCTCAAAACACGTCTTGTTTCGCAACGCGTTTCAAGCTTGAGGACCTACTTTCATCTCCTTTTCTTTTGTTAAGATATTTTTGGTTTAGCTTCTTCTGTCTTCTGATATTATACAGTAGATTGAGAGGAAATGGGGAGAGAGAGAGACGGAGAGTGACACGCAGCAAAGGTCATCGGGTTCGGGATTCGAACCCGACACGCTGTCAGTACACGGTGTCAATCTGCATTGCATGAATTGATTCAACAGAAAAGACAACATTCTCTAATTTGGCATGAATTGGCGCCAACATTTTTCTGTTCAGAGGTTCAAGGGCTGCTCCTGTCTGTGATCTGTACGACACATGCTGCTTTTAGCTTTCGCAAAATAAAGGTTTCCTTTTTCCATGATAGCAACCCGAAAAATCCCAGAGACGTCAATGTTTAGAAACAATAACAGTTACTATTCCATAGGAAGAATGAATAAAAAAAATGTTTCCATACAGACAAGTCCTGTCATTTTATGGCAAACCTTTTCAGTCCAAATCCAAAGCCAGCTCCTTAGTCAAACCCTCCCCACCCCTTCTCCAAATGTGGCTTCCCACACAGCAAGGACCTTTAAGAAAGAGCACAAGGAATATGCCACTGTCGAGAGCCAAACTTTGAGGGGCCGAATCACTAAATGTCCCTTCTGACACTTTAGCTTTTCACTTGTTCCCCCCTCTGGCGAACATCATTCAACATCAGGCTCTTTCCCACGGTAAAGGAGAGACTAAATAAAAGAGTGAGTCCTGTCAAGTTCTTCCACTTCATTTTGTTCTTGTGTTATTTTTTTTCTCCTGTTTGCTCTCTCTCTCTCTCTCTCTCTCCTCTCCAACATGTCATTCTTTTGGCTTCTATACCTTTTATTTGTGGACCTTTTGAACTGGCCTCGCCCTCGCCTCGCCTCCTTCTCCGCTCTCAGGGGCCTAATTATGAGGCAGTATTAAATACAAACATTTATATTACTGAGGCACAGACCCGCTCACTGGACAATAAAGGTTGCGATCCCCCCCCCCCCTCTCTCTCTCTCCCTGTGTCTCTCTCTGTCAATGGCCAGTGCTTCTCGGACTCACAGGGGGTGAGTAATTGTTTCTCATTAGTTCTTACAGTAGTGATAAAGGGGGAGCAGAGCACGGTGGAGGAGGAGTCGGCGATGTGTGTGTGTGTGTGTGTGTGTGTGTGTGTGTGTGTGTGTGTGTGTGTGTGTGTGCCGGGGGGAGATGTAGACACACAAGGCCTCACAATTAGAAAACCCAGGGCCACTGAATGGGAGTGCTAATCAGGCAACAATAGCCAGGGGCTCCCGACCCACCAGGCGAAGAAGGAAGTGTTACCATTGTCCAAATACGGGCACAAGCACGCACGCACGCATGCCTGCACGGAGGCATACACTTTTCCTACAGTATGGATGTTGAAGTACAGCTAAGAGGGAGCTCATTAGTTTGAATAAAAATGACTTTCCTCTGCGTTTGGTGTATATTTGCTCATTTTGTGGCCTCTGACTGTTTGTCGGCACGTACTGTACACAGAAGCGCTCTGTCTCTCTCTCCAAAGCATCCATATCCATACCAGCATTCAGATACATAAATAACCCATCCACCCTCTCCATGGAAATTCAACAAATTTGAGCTTCTGTGAGCTTAGGAAAAAAAAAGATATATATACAAATGATATTCCACCACTACCCGTTTTCAAAACCAGACAAATGTGACGGAAAGTGAAAACTTTTTGCAAAGCCTCTGTTTTATATTATTCTTTTCTTCTTTTGTCTTTTTTTTATTATCATAATATGAGCAGAAAGTGGGTCTCTGTTTCCTGTCGTTTATCTGCGTTAGCGTTCCCAGGAGAAGCGGTGTCTCCCCCTCCTTATCTTTGTCTCACCGAGTGCCGCAGTGGATTATGTAGTGGATTATGCAAATTCACGGCAATATATTCATAATAACAAAAAGGTTGAGGTTGCTGTGTAGCCCGCGTGCCCGGAATTTATGAATACTGGGGGGGAAAAGGAGAAAACTGAATTAAGTGAATGTGTTATCACTTAATGAAAATTAACTCGGTTAACAATATTAGCGCCATTTATGTACTTGACTCGTTTGTTAATTCACGGAGTTAACTGTGTCTGTAAAAAAAAAAAGAAGTAAATTGGAGTGTTATCTAATTTGGTCCACTGTTTAAATTATTACTTTTTGGCCGGGCTTTCAGTGTAGCTTATTCACTGAGACTGCAATTTGGTCCCACTTCTAATCTATTGGACTCAAATCCTGAGGTTGAGCCAGGACATTAGTCAAAGTATCCTGGTACTCCTGGTCAAATGCTTTTAAAAATACTTATGTATTCAAAAGTACACATTACAAACAATACAGTACAACAATGCATTGTGGTATTGAAATTGTGAAATTCTTCACAAAAAATGTAAATATTATATAATTTCAAGGCATTTTCACAACAGGCCGTGATGCGTTGTGAGCTTCTTCTGCTATTTTCACTGTGTACGTTTTCCTTTCCTATACATGAAGTGGAGTCAAAAGTACAATATTCGTACTGGAGTCAAATTCACAAAGTACAAAGGCTACTCAAGTAAAGTACAGACACTCAAATAATGTACTTATTGTACACTTAAACCCCAGCATCCCCTGAGGGACTCCGGTCAACCATAACAGGGTTTAAGTGGTAGTACTCCAGTAAATGTAATGATTACTGTCCACCACTGGTGGTGATTTGCTGGAAAGAAAGAAAATACTATCCATGGCTCGCTCAAAAACATGGATGGAAAATCTTCAGTTTTTCAAACACCTGGAGGTTGTAGTGACCTTGGGCCTGGGCTCATCTTTTAGCCAGTGGAGGTTGTAGTGACCTTGGGCCTGGGCTCATCTTTTAGCCAGTGGAGGTTGTAGTGACCTTGGGCCTGGGCTCATCTTTTAGCCAGTGGAGGTTGTAGTGACCTTGGGCCTGGGCTCATCTTTTAGTCAGTGGAGGTTGTAGTGACCTTGGGCCTGGGCTCATCTTTAAGCCAGGGGCAATTTGGTCTTTCTTGAAATATTCATAGTCAGGTTTTGGGGGGAACTTTAAGGGAGCTTGTACGGTACGCAACCCATAGTATATTGACAGGGCTGTAAAACTATAGGTATCCTATAATAGTGCATATTGCATCAGATCATGAGTCATTCTCAGAGAGAGTGCAGTGGTTAAAGGATACATAATACTGTGTTTTCTTAGCCCTATATTCCCAGTTGCCATCATGGCAGTCTGTTATTATTATTATTATTTTATTAAATAATGACCTAAAGTGGCACTGTTGAGCAGCCTAAAAGAGCCATTCACACTGAGCACTATAACTGCAGCCAGCCAGCGGTGTTGTTGAACAGCCTGCACAGCTTAGTTCACACAGGTGTGATTTTTCTTATTGCTTGGCCCTGTCTTATCGGTATCGCTGCTTGTTAACATTATGTTAGTTCTCTCAACTAGGAAACCCAACAACACAAACAATAACCCATTTTGGGCGGGAACCCCTTTTGGTGTTTTAACTAAGCATTATGTTATACTTTAGCTATTTTTTTAATATCGTGAAAATGAGGCACAAATCTTTGAATATATATATATTCTTTCTTTTTTTATTTCGACGTCAGGCCAAAATGGGTTAAACTCAAAAATCACACCCGTGTGAAGTGAGGGGTGCTAATATATTAAAGTCTAACTCATGTTGATTAGGTGATGTAATGGTGATGTAAAACAAACGGTGCCAACACAAGCATTTAATGTTTGTGTCGGGGATAAGATGATGAAGATTTTCCCTTCATTGTCAATGGCGTTTTTAAAACAAACATTGAACTAAAAACAAACCTGTATATAGGAGGGGCTATAGCTCCCCTCAAAAATAGCAAAAGTATCAGATCTGAAAGCTGAAAATGCGTCACTTTGCGCCACGTTTTGAGCTTGTAGTGTGACGCTGTATGGTCAAGAAGGGCGTTATACCAGTGATACTCAACCTGGGCCCACTGGTTGTCAGAGTCTCGTTGGATGCAGTGGACACAGCAGTGGACACAGCAGTGGACACACAGGACAAGTGGGCACCTCAATGTGAAACTGGCTACTTTTTATTCCATCATTCCCAAACATATTTGGCCATGCACCCCCTGTTACCTCCCGACCTAGCACCCCCCCCCCCCCACATGGAAATATAAATTGTATTTAAGCTATATAGAGACATATATTTGAAGCTGAATATGGCATACAGTATATATATATAGGCTATATTCTGCATTATACTCGCCATATATTGGCATAATATGTTTATATATTTAAAATAAAACCATATAGCACCACCATAAGCCTTGTCTCGCACCCCCTAGAAGGCGCTTGCACAACTTGTTGTTGTTTCGTGAACGGAAATGGCAGCTTCCTTACTCGGATTTGGGGAGGTGTATAGTTATTAGTTCCAGACTCTATATAGCATTCGGAGATTGTGAAATAGTTGTCTGGCTACGCGAGGCTATTCACCGTCCTATGGCCGCCTTATTACATCCATCCTTCTCTGTACTGTATTGTTTTCCCAAATAACATGACCTCATGTTGGATTATGTTACATTAATTTTTTTTACCCTGTGGGTTTGAGCTGAATGGGTAACCTGCAGAACCGGTATGACAAAGCCACCTGGAATCTGCTGTGTATTGGGACAGAATGTAATGAGTTTCATTCAATCGCTATAATATGGCAGAGGTGTGTGTGTGTGTGTGTGTGTGTGTGTGTGTGTGTGTGTGTGTGTGTGTGTGTGTGTGTGTGTGTGCGCGTGCGTGTGTGTGTGTTAAAGGAGATGGACCTGACGGCTAATTAGCGCCATTGGCTATTTTAAAACGCACTTAATGACAACCCCATCCCCTCTTTAGACCTATAATTGTAGGTGATAATTATTGCCCAGGGCCTAATTTACACAAATAATTAACAGATGTGTGCTGACAAATAGGCCAGCTTGATCCTGGTGCTAAATCCCAGGCCCATTGTATTGTTAATTGGAGGGCCTTAATGCAGGCAGATACACTGACATGCCTCGCTCCCACCTCCTCCTTCCAGTCTGAATACAGTCCCCCGGCCTCCTTAACAAACAAACCCCTAACTTCAACAGGGCTTGTGTTCCCAGCGGCCACGCCTGAATTGGAAGTTTGTTTTGTGAAAGGCTGGTTAAGGGAAACTAGCAATCAGCGAGTTTGTTTATTAGGACAAAGCTAATTAGCCTGGACTTGATAATGTGCATGGAGTGAGGGGAGGAGAAAACTTTAACTTGATTTAACACTAAAGATGGTGTTAAATCATTTAACGTTAGACACTGTTAAATAAACAGTTTTACGGCTGCTGCTGCTGCTGCTGCTCAGCTCAAAACTAATGTTTGTCATTGTCAAGAAATGTCCTACCCAGTCCCAGAACAGCCTGAGATCTATTCACTACCAGGGTATCATTAAAACCAAAACATATGGTTGCCATTTGAAATAAAATGATTAATCTACATTTATAATTCTGATAAAGCAGAAAACTAGTGAAACTGCATGGTGAAAAAAGAAGATGTTTTGATTCTGTCCATTTAACTATACCAGATCACCCAAACACCAATGTAGCCTACTTCGCACAAGAAGAAGAAGAAGAAGAAGAAGAAGGCCACATTATGTGTCAGATAAATCACATCCACAGCACAGATTCCCAAGTCATGATAAAGGCATGAATCATGGCCTGGTGGTGACATCTATTTGTGGAGTTTTCCCACCCTGCAACACAATGGGGGCTTAGCAGAGAAGCACCATGTTCACCAGGGCATTGTCTCAGACTGGGGGGCTGGGAACCCCACCTTGCTGTCCCAACCATCAGTCAGACAATACACCCCCTGCTAGTGCAACCCCACCCCCGTCCCACCCCAACCTATTTACCAACTATGCTGCCTCCCCCAACACACACACACACACACACACACACACACACACACACACACACACACCCCACTGTTGCCATTATCACAGACTTTGGGCTTGTTTTTCTGTAAAGTCGCTTTCAAATATTGGACCTTGCGTTTTGCCTTTTTTTATTTTTTATAAATTGAATCTTTTTTAAACGTTTGGAATAACACAAATTTTGTATGAGGTACCCCGGCACAAAATATGTTCAGACAGGGCCCAGGGGTCTGATTTAGGGGTCTTTGACTGATGCCCATTTTCATACATAGTTGCTTCTTTTGGGCTTGTATTCATATACCTGGTTGCTTGTTTCTCTTGTGAAATCTGGCAACACTGTTGCACACACACACACGCACACGCGCACACACACACACACACACACACACACACACACACACACACACCCTAGCTAATAGGACATACTGAAGAAGCAGAGTCTTGTAAAAATGTGTCCTATAGTCAAGTCAAATGTATTATAATATGATGTTATTAAAATATTCAGCATTTTATTGATTGGTTGAAATAGTGCGCTCCTCGAGCGGCAACAGCATAATTTGTTTCCCCTATACAGCATTGGTTTTCAAAGTGGGGTCCTGGCCCTGGGACCCCCAGGCAGGCAGGGGTCCTTGGGGGGTGCCAGGGGTACCCAGCAAAATGTATTAATATACTGTAGCGTCACAATGGCTCGGACGGCTGGCGTAGATGTACAGGCACCTAAGCTGCTATAAGCCTCACTGTATGTTGCAGGTTCGAATCCCAATGCCGACAACGTTTGAAAAGCCCCAAAATATCTTTCAAATAATATAGCGTCACAATCATTTTAACCATATTGTATACTTTGGCTATTCAAAAATCCTGAACATGTGTGCAAATCTTTTTATATATATTCTTCAAAGTGAATAGTTTAACAAAAATCTTGGCTTCTGGAAGTCCCTGATACAAAATTCTTTAGAGATGGGGGTCTGCAGCCAAGTACATGTCATTTTTGACAGGAAGAAGTTTGAGAACCACAGCTCTATATGGAGGGTGGAGAGGAGCAGCAAGCCATGGCGAACAGAATCGTTTATCAGGCGAAGAAAAACCAGCGCTCCCTTACCCGGTCTGGGCCATTCACAAGCATCAACCAAAACGTAATGTTTGCTTAGATTATGCAGATGTGAAGGAATCATTACATTTACTGGTCACATATACCCAGAGAGCTCTACCGCCGGCTCGTGGGGGGGGGGCAGACTGCTGGGCGAGCGCTGGTGCTTTGGCATGGGGGGGGTCAGATAAACATGGAATGAATTCTGTACTGGCCACATAAGGTGCATGTCTTGAGTGTTTGATGAGGTCAGATCAACATATGGAATGTCAGAACAGGTCAGCTCCATATATAACATATGTCAGAACAGGTTCTGACATATCAATTTATCCATATATGGAGATCTAAGGGTTTGAGGTTTGAGGTCAGATGTAGAGTTACTGGCCAATATTGATGACATCAGGGATCTCTATATATGGGCTTAACTGCAACAGCAGGTCGCATTTACTATGACATCAGGGTCTCCACATCTCCATCCCTGATGATGTCACACCATGGGCACCATATATGGTGCCCGACCAATTAACGCACCAACTGACGGGAAATGCACGATTCCATAGGTAATAAATGCACCATGTCTCTGTCTGTACGTGTGTACGTCTGTAATGCACGTAACCCGAGAACCGTTCGCCCCACCAACCTCAAATTCGACACACGCGTTCCACACCCCCACAGGGAATGCAGTGCCCGGTGTCGAGTTGGCCGGACCCACGGTTGTCCACAAAAGGCCTCTGCCCGGCCTCTGCCCTCGTGATAATAATGTTGGTGATCTAGATTAGAAATCTTAGAAGCAAACTATACTATTCAATCAATTCAATCGTCGGACAAAACCTCCCCCAAAAAGAATAGCAATTTGCTCATTATTATGACCTATTGACCTTTGACACCAGCTGCACTGGGGCGCATGTTGAGTACACCCTCTCATCATGAAATTAGTATTCAAAGCAAACCAAGAGAAAAGAAAAGAAAAAGGAGAGAGAGATTGAGAGAGAACAAAGAGACAGTGTGCACAGTAAAATACTGACTCTTAATTTAACTTTGAGTGTGTCTGTGTGTGCAAATGAAACCAAATGGGTCCATTTGGTTCCATTCGTACATGATCAGAGTTAAATGAACACGCACTATTTCAACGGTGTATTGCAGGTTACAGCAACATGGCCTTATCGTTTCCTTTGAGGCCTAGTCTGGAGCTTTTTTGGCCCTCCTCCCATCCTATCAGACGCAAGCCTGAATTTGTAGCCTGCTGCCTTGGTTCAGCCACAAGCACGAGCAGGCGAGTATGGCCTCCAGCCATGCTGGCTGGAGGCCAGGCAGAAGTCAATAAGCCCCAGGCTAGAATAAAAAGCCAAGACATCTACTGTAGCTATAGTAGCATAGGCTGGTGGTTCTCAAACCGGGGTCCGGGGACCCCCAGGCGTCCTTTGATGGGGGTTCCAGGAGGTCCCCCAGTAAAATTTAACCCATACAGTAATCGAAAATATGTGTGAAAAATGTTGGAATATTGTTAAAACATTTTAATACATTTTGTATCCATGGCACAATATTGATTTTTTATATCTGCGGCCAGATAGATTAATTTGTGGTCCTTGACATGAAAAGGTTATAGCAGCTGATTGAACATGTTACATTTAAGGCCTAAGTTCTACAATTAGCTACAAAGCCTGTCATTATATTATGGCCATAATCAAGAAGTTAAAGTGTAAATTTAGGTCTTATAATGACCATGACCATACATGTTTTTACATTTAGGACAAAATATTTAGGTGCCCAGCCCAGCTAATTCTCACAATGCGATGCGTTGTGACTCGTGAGCTTGTAGATCTGCTATTTTCACTACTTTAGTGCGACACTCTTGTAAAATGAAGTAGTAGGGCATTCATTCATTCATTTACATTAAAAAGTTGACATTTGGAGATGAGGCTAATAGCTATATCTGAAAATAACATACAAGCTACCGTACTCACAATGTGTCATGAAGCCTTGTGAGCTATCGTTGGAGAAGAGGTTTAGTGGGTAGTAGATCCTGGCAGAAGAGCAGCCTTTCAGACAGTGGCCTATAATATGTTGAGTGTCTGTGCAAGGTGGTTGTTTGTTTGCCATACTGTATACTGTATTTCTGACAGACAAGTGACATGTCTGCTTTTGGCATCTGTGTCTGTTGACTGTGAACACCAATATACTAGACAGCACGAGGAAGAGAGGCCAGAAATATTATCCATGCTGGGAATGTGTCCAGATAACCCTGTCCTCCTACAGTACATACAGGAGCAAGTATTTGACTTGACGTAGTGTTCTAGTAGTGATCATTTATCATCTAACTTGTCCGTTCAACCTGTGCTCCCTCATTCCACTTTGCCTGACAACAAATCTGACTGAACAGTCAGTCCTACAGTAAAATATCCCGATATTTTACTTTTTTTCTTCGTAAATTAATGACTTAATCATATTGCAGCGTCATACAAAAAGCCTTAAATGTAGCAAATCTACAAGCTCGAAAATGCTGCTGGAAACGCTACTCGAAACGTTTTGGCCTTGTAGATCTGCTACTTTTGCTATTTTTCAATCCTTTTAATCCTGAAAAGTAACAGTTTGGGTATGTAATGAACGCAACAAGATGTGACTAAAAACAGACGACTAGCACCGTCCTGTTGTCCAGTAGACAATAAAATATGATGGACATCGTCCCGTGGCGTATACGGGACGAAGACGATTGTCAGTGTGCATCTCACTGCTTCTTCTGAGTTATTATATCAAGATAGTTTGAAAAGTGATGACATTTTTTTTCTCCAAATCTATCAGTTACACCAACATGGTTCTTGAGATCTATTGATGAATATTATAAAGATCTCCATGCTTATCCCGAATGCGTCACGGGAGGATTTTCGTTCGGCCCAAATTCATATACCGGTAGTTTATTGTCCACTGGACGACAGAACAGTGTTAGTCTCGAACCTTGTCTGTTTTTAGTCACACTTGTGCGATCATTGCATACTTACCCCTAACACTCATCTGATGTGGACCAGACACACAGAACATGCTGACGGCCAGAGACTGACTAATACAGATATATTGTGGTTCTCATATATCTTCATGTGACTTGTCAACGACCCCCAAATGGTTATGTATGTGGCTGTGGACCCCGATCTGAAGAGCTTTTGTGCCAGGGTCCCCCAGAAGAGAGGATTTATGTAGAAAAAAAATATTCAAAAGTTTCCAAACATTTTTGGAGATAAAGAAAAGAAGAATAAAATAGCAGATATACAAGCTCGCATCATGGTCTTCAGACTCCACTTTTATAGAACGCTTTGAGCCGAATTTCGAGCTTGTAGATCTGATATTTTGATACATTTGTGTGACGCTGCAATATGGTCAAGTAGAGCGTTAATTGACAAAAAAGAAAAGAAAAAAAAAACACAAAAACTTTTTAAAATATGGAGATAGCAGGTTTCTGCCCGACAGCAATGATATTCTGCTTTTCTCTATCTCCACACAGTCCAGACTCTACAACAAGAGATATATATAGTGTTGCCTTGAGATTATTATAAGACATTTGGGATGTTCCTAGCCACAAACGTGCGAGCACGCACACACACACACACACACACACACACACACACACACACACACACACACACACACACACAGTTGGAATGCTAATGATAGTAGTGAATCTCGGTGATTCTTTCTGGAGGACAGCGCTGCAGGGAGTTGGAGGAAGTGGAGGAGAGACCACCCAAACCTTCTCCTCTTCCTCTCCTTCCAAAAACACTTAGTGTAATTATACAGGACTGACACGTGAGAAATGTTCTCTGCGCAAATATGGATTAAGTCTCAGTCATGGCCCTGCAGACAAGTTTGTGTGCGTGCATGTGCGTATGCGTGTGTGTGTGCGTGGCCTGCGTGCGTCTGTTGAGTCGGGAGGATACCGCATATGTCCCAAACTGTTACTTTTCAGGAAACAGAAAGAAGCTGTCTTCCAATAGGTCCAATGTAGTTATTATTTAGTAATTCAGTAATTATAGACACTTTCTATGTTCTAAAATAGCGAAAGTAGCCGATTTACAAGCTCACATAGCGTGCTGCGATGTGACACATTGTGAGCTTGTTGATCGGCTATGGCCATTACTTTTGAGTGACACTTGTATGACAAAGTAGCACATTCATTTACAATATGGAGAAACAAATGTGTCAGTGTTTGTCAGCTATACATATTCCTCATCAAACAGATTAGGGATGATTTTTTTTCCAAGGACACAATGCGGGAAAAACACGATGAACACATGAATGTGTTAATTTGATCTAAGTAAAATAAATATCTAATAATTTCAAACATTTTAACAGAAGAATGATGATGTAATGTGTTGTGAGCTTGTAGAGTCGCTATGTGACCCCTAGGGGGTCCTCAGGGTTACTACTGGAAAATGTTTGTGAAAGGATTTATCTTTTTTCTACATTAACCCTTGAACCCACATTAACAAGAATCCAACATAATACGAAAGATATAAAGCGTCGCAGTCCCGCCCCCTTTCATGACGACGACAGGCACGGAAGAGAATTCCCCATTCATTTTTCCCATAGACGTTTCAAAAAGTATTTATTTAAAGACATTTAAGCCGTGGACAAAGCCAACTCTTGTTGTGACAAATCATGACAATAAACACAATGTTTTGGGAAAGGGGACTGCGACGCTCTATTGTGTAAAGAAAAAAAATAACAACTTTAACGTACAGTGGTGATAGTGCTGTCAAACAAGTCTATGAAGCGATCTATGAAATCTATGAAAAGTGATTTAATCATTTCATGCAATATGTATGGGTCCATCCTGCATCCCTCAAATCTAAGATCCTTGGCCTGAAAAACTGATAGGGCTTAAATTATGAATGAAGTTAAGTATCACAACATCATCAACTTGTCCATACACCAGTGGTTCTCAAAATGGGGGCCCCGGGTGGGTTCCAGGGACCCCCAGGGGCCCCGGGTGGGTTCCAGGGGGGTCCCCGAGTAAAGCAGATAGCATCAGAATCATTTTAACAACTTTATTAACTTATAATGTCTGGATATTCAAATATAGCTATACAAGCTTACAGTGCGTCACTTGGTTCCGCGTAGGTATAGAACATTTCTTTGCTGTTTTTGTTTCTTTTTCGTAACTATTCTCTTCTGGAGGTCCCTGACTCTAAACCTTATCAGAAGGGGGTTCTGTGGCCAAATACATCCTAAATATACATATCAATTTGGGGGTCCTTGACATGAGAAGCCGTGCTGTACACATCACGTGTTCTCTACTCTCTCCTTCTCCCCTTCCTGGGAAACCTTATATCTGTGTTTGGGCTGATAGGATAAACATCTGTATCTACACACACATATAAACATCTGTATCTGCACGCACGCACGCACGTCACACACACACACACACACACACACACACACACACACACACACACACACACACACACACACACACACACACACACACACACACACACAAGGAGACTGAAAACAAACACGGTATTCAGCCGTATAGCATAGTGTGCCCGGGTTCGGGTCCAGACAAACAGCAGGCCCAGTGCATTCCACATTCCCCCCATCAGACCTGATGTATTCCCAGAGAATTCTGGGGAGCTTAATGCAATTACAGGAGGGTGTGTGTGTGTGTGTGTGTGTGTGTGTGTGTGTGTGTGTGTGTGTGTGTGTGTGTGTGTGTGTGTGCGTGCGTGCGTGCGTGTGTGCGTGCGTGCGTGCACGTGTACTGCGGGAGGGAGTCATGGAGATGTACCGTTAATAGTCTGAAATGTGCTTATTTTTTTTTGCTACTCTGGAAGTTAGTGCCGCTAAATGCGTTTCCCAGAATTCCACGGCTCAGGTTTTGACACACCGGTCATAACGCTACAGCTGGGGATTTCTCTCCTCTCTCGCTCCAACATGGAGGGGTAGGAGTGGATCTCTGGCGTGCAGCTACTCATTTATGAATTTTCCAGTGATAAACTGGTCACGGGAGGAGCCCCATGCAGGCAGCAACATGGTCAAGGAGAAGAAGAAGGGAGCGTACGTCTAAAAACAGATGTCGGGGAGGCAGACGTTTCTCCTGCTGTAAATGAACAACTTTTCCAATTGACAAAATAGGCTTCCGAGGGAGTTCATGGTGTCCAGTAACCAAAGCTGCACAATTCTTCGGGAATGGTGAACGCTTGAGTGTTTTCCCAGAGGCTAACCTTGACTGCCCTGACATAATGAACATGTAAGAGCCGTCGGTCCATCTTTGTAGCGCTGCGTTGCGAGACTGCGAGTCAGCCTAGCCCTAGTCCAGTGCTTACAGCGAGTATCTCTCTGACAGAGAGAGACTCGCTGTAAGCACTGGACCAGGGCTAGAGTCAGCCCAGCTCCTTATCCAGAAATCAGATCATGTCAAAACTTGACTATTGTAACTCGCTCCTTGTGACTTAAGCGCTTAATTGATAATTGATCTAAAATTCTGCAGCTCGCTTGGTCTTTAAACAGACAAAATTCTCACATGTCTCCCCCCTTCTGCCCGCACAGTACAAAACTCTGATGCTGTCATTCAATGCAACCAAAGGTATATGTCACCCCTATATCTTGCAAGTCTGATCGAACCCCTCCCGTGCACTCAGATCAGCCAACGCAGGGAAGCTGGAGGTACCTTCACTAAAAACACAGGAACAATGCTCCCTGCACACGTCCCAAACTCTTCTCCCTTCTGGCTCCAGAACAATGGAATACACTTCCCATTGCAATCAGAACTGCAGACTACACTGCTAGCTAGGAAGTTAATACTACAAGCCTGGAAATCGGATAAACCTCCGACAGTTGACATGTGGCTAAGGGAGCTGGGAGGAGTGCTACATTTGGAGAAAATTAGATTTACCTTGTCGAAAAGGGAACCCCTTTATCAAAAAATCTGGTCTCCCATTATTGAGATGCTTGTTACGTTGGACTGAAGTGGTGGAATTCAATGATGTTCTGCCCCGTAATGTCATCTAATGAATGTACCTATGAATATTTGATATGTGTATACTGTATGTATGTTTATATTGTCTATGAGGGTACACATGTATGCATATGTCTTATTTTCCATATCAGAAATGTTTTTTAGAATTGATTGTGATGTTGTTTCTGTCCTCGGAGTGCGGTGTCATCAGCCTTGTCAGTTATTATTTTATTGTTTTTGTCTTTTTCTTTGAGAGTTATGTTTTGTCTCTTTTTATTGTAAGTCTCTTGTTTGTATGTTTTTGCTATTTTTTGTCCAATCTGTACATTTCTGGTTAATCACTACTGAAATGCTTTTATGCCAAAAATCATAATAAACAGATGTTTTAAAAAAAAAAGAACTGCAGACTCAATCTCAATCTTCGTAGTCTACAAACCCACCTCTTCAGACTCCATCTTAGCCCGTAGCACTTCCCCCGACGACCTACAGGCGTACGCAAAGGCTGAATTTAGTCGCTCTGGATTAAGAGTGTCTGCTAAATGCCTAAATTGTGTGTGTGTGTGTGTGTGTGTGTGTGTGTGTGTGTGTGTGTGTGTGTGTGTGTGTGTGTGTGTGTGTGTGTGTGTGTGTGTGGAAGGCACAAGCGCACACACATTTTCTCCTACTGGACCTGCGCAGGAGGAAGGTACCCCTGGCAGAATAACTTCCTGGGATTTAGGAGGACAGACTCTGGGAAACTGGACTCACAAGCCAAGGGCTTCTCTGATGGATTAATTACAGACTCCAGCGTGGTAGTGAAGGCTACCCTCACCCACCAGGGAGCAGACACTAGACTACAGGAAGAAATGGCAAGAAGGGTTCTGCTTAGCACGAAACAGACTGAAGCCAAAGAACATTGGCGTGGCCTTCGACTGCAGGGAAAGTTGGCCTGTGTTGAATCAGCTGATCACTCTGTTTCACATTCGATGTACAAAAATGCTGCTATTGGGGAGGATGTTTTAAAATTTACCATCAAAGCAAGACTGCAAGTATTACCAACCAAGTACAATCTGTCAATCGGGTATCCCGACACCCACACCTACTATAGAATCCATCGCACACATAACAAATGGATGTAGTGCATACAAAAACTTGTATATTGCTCGCCACGACCGGATTGTTGACCTAGTGTCTGATGCAGTTCAAAAGTATGTGCCATCTAGTGCAGCAATGTATAAACATTCAAGAGTGTTACCAGATTGGTTTAACTGTGCATGCGATGTCTTTGCTAACATTCCGAATACACCTGATGTTGTCTTTGTTGACACTAGTCACAAGGAGGTCCTGATTCTGGAGGTGGGCTGTGTTTTTGATTTGTACATGGACCAGGTATTCCAAGATAAACATTCTAAGTATCAACCATTACTTGGAAGTATAACAAACCTGGGGTATCGCTGTAGATTTGCCATACTGATATTCAGAAGCCTGGGCCATGTGCATAAACTGACCATGAGTGGCCTAAGAATAGCTGGCATGACAAAAAGCAAAGCCAAACAACTTGCCAAATACTACTCTGTTTCGGCTGTTATAGGCAGTTTGTCTGTGTGGAGAAGGAGGTGCCATGTGTATCCTTAAGTGAACATGAACTGTCAACCCCGTTGTATTTGTTTCCTTGTAAAATTAATTGTAATTTGTGGATTCAAATAAAGAAATCGAAATGTGTGTGTGTGGAAGGCACAAGTGCACACATATTTTCTTCCACAAGGACAGTTTCTTGCACTAAGGGGTGCTTGGACACACATGCATCACTACATAACCTACACATACAGTACATGTGTAAGTACCGCAAGTGTTTTATTCTTTAGATAATTATGTGACAACTTAAGGTAAGTAATTCTACATAGAGATATCAAAGAAATGTGCAAGTGTTTGTGTATAGGTAGGCCAGTTTGTGTTAGGATTTTGATCGTGAACACACGCAGTCACGCACACACACGCACAGGCACACACCCACACACACAGGCACACACGCAGTCACACGCACAGGCACACACAGGCACATTCTGCCGTGAAATGTGATTAATATTCTAATCTTAAGCTATTTTTAGGGCAAGCACAATAAATGGCTGAATGAAAATGAAACAAATATAGCCAGAAGAATCTTCCAGTGACAACAAAACCTGTGTCACGCAGATGTGACCGCCTCCCTCTTGGGACTCGGTGGAGGCAGGTCAAACAGGAAGCTGCATGGCGTTTACTACGGCTAGTGGTAATGCTTATATTCCAATCCCGGAGCGGTTGCTCAAAGACCTGCCCTGCAGCACTGTTTAATGCAATTTTGTATTACAGTATATATATCCATAAAATAAGCACGCTAGCAGACAATACACTAGTTATTTATTTCAATCATTTTATCACAATTATAATACCTGATCATCTTCGTCTTATGGTCCATGGTCTAATCAATGCATATCAAACTGGCTGCCCTTGAAATCCAAAAGGTTGAGAATCACTGCTATAGCCGTAAAAATCGTATTTGTCAAAACTGGGAAAAATAATCTGAGATCATGGTTGCACAAGGAAGACTTCCCTCCTGGCTTCAATAACAGAAATCTTACTTTATCTTACTTTACCCCTGTGCTTTTTATTAACCCTGTTAAGGCGAGTGCAGGCTTTTTAAAGGTGGGAATGTTTGTTGGTTCAAATCACTTTGGTCTAGCTAGGTGTAAGCTGGGCTATTAGTCTTGTTATAGTATGTCAAAGAGATACATTTTATTAATGGTTGAAAATAGCCGATCTACAAGCTATGCGTCGCAACGCAAGTGCCATGCCTCTTTTTTCACAGTAAAACAATATTCTGCTAACTTGCTCCTTCCATGAGGGCTGGGCTGGGCTGGGCACTTAAGACACTTTGTTATTGTGGGAGAAGTCACAGTGGAGGAATTCCATTCAGGACACACTCCTGGAGTTGGGAAAGAGAGACAGACAGAGAGAGAGTAAGAGAGAGAGAGAGAGAGAGAGAGAGAGAGAGAGGTTGGGTGTCTTCAGTACACTCAGAGTATTGTTGTTTTGGTCCCATTCAAAACCCGCGGACCATATTCACAAAGACATGCTTTCACGGAACACCACTGTACAAGCATCTGAAGAGAGAGAGAGGGTGAAGAGATAGATAGAGAGAGAGAGAGAGAGAGAGAGAGAGAGAGAGAGAGAGAGAGAGAGAGAGAAAGGGGGGGAGAGTGAGAGAGAGATCGAGAGAGAGAGAGAGGGGGGGGGGGAGATTGAGACATTGAGAGAGTCAGATACAGAGAGCCAAAAAGAGCAGTGAGACAGAGAGAGACGAAAGTAAAGGAGGGGCAGCTACTGTACTGGAAAAAGATTTGGCAAAGTCTAAATGCTAAATGTACCAGGTGTGAACAGCTACTGTCTGCAGCTATGGCAGGAATTATACTGAAACTTCAACAACAGTTTAGGGCTTTAGGCCATGTTTTCTTTTTTTAATGCAACTCTATTTTAGGGTTTTCCCACAGAAACAAGCCAAAGAAGATGTTGACTGTCAATCAAATTTGAAATGTCTTTATTTAAAAAAGACTGGCCATTTATTGCATACAGAGACTTTCACTTTCCTGTGGAACCATGTGCCACAGCCTTCCACCTCAATGTGTTAACACCAGCACACTTACCACCATTACAGGGACATTTGCAGGTGCATAAACCATTGTTTAGAATGATAGTCATGCTCAATCTATGGCCCACTGGTGGCCATGAGGGCCCAAAGTAATTGGTAAAATATGATTTAATGATAATATAATATATAAAAAAATATATATACAGATAAATTGCATAGTATACCACATTAGATCCACTGAACCAAACCAGAACACAAAAATGCAGCAGAACAGCTGCCAGTGTAGTGTTGTGTCGGTTATGAATGAACAAATCAGTTACCAGTCAGTGGCCTTGTGGTTAGAGTGTCTGCCCTGAAACTGGGAGGTCGGGGGTTCGATCCCCGGCCGGGTCATACCAAAGACTGTAAAAATGGGACCCAATGCCTCCCTGCTTGGCACTCAGCATCAATGGGTTGGATTGGGGGGTCAAATCAACTAATCAAATGATTCCCGAGCGCGGCGCAGCTCACCGCTCCTAGGCTGCGGCTCACCGCTCCAAGAGATGGGTCAAATGCGGAGAACAAATTTCACTGCGGTAACGTGTGTGACAAATCGTATGACTTTGAATCAAATTAACCAGTTCTTTTTGGTGAACGAAATGCACCCGTTCACTTCTGTGAACGATCCGTTAAGGTCAGGTCGCTCAGTTGCAAATGCGAGGCGGTGAGACTGTACCAGTGCGAGCTGGAGGGCGAGGCAGTGCTCTCCCAGCTCTCACAGCACACAGAACAGCTAGAGTTGCAGAGGAGAAGGGGGTGGTGACTGAATGACCGAGACCAAAATGGATATATCGTTCTTCGTTCACTCTCAAGTGCTGTGACCAACCGGTCCGCCAGCCAAACAAGGGTGAATGAATGTCCGACTTGGGTCTGACCGAGTCTAATAATAATGTATGACTGACTGACTGACTGACTGACTGACTGACTACCCACCCTCTTGCAATTACTACTTGCAACACGTACAGTGCAAAACAACAACAACATGATGATTAGCGTTTAGACACATTACACAAACTAAATAAGAGTGACTGATGAATTTAAAATGGAGGACAAGTCTTAGTGCTTTTCCTGGTTATATCCTCAGTAGCAGTTTTTGTGTTGACCTGTACTTTGGTTTGAACTTTACCCATTCTACATACTGTGAATACAATTTTTAATCAATCAAACTGGCTATCTAATTAGCTAATATTTCTATGATGTCACATTTTATTGGGGCGCCCGCTGGCCTAGTGGTCCAGGCGCATGCCACATATAGGCTCTGGCCTGACAGCGTGTCGTGTGTTCAAGTCCCATTCATGACGACCTTTGTTACTTGTCTCCACCTGTCTCTCCCTCGATCCTGTCAATCTTCACTTGTGTCTATCAATAAAGTCAGAAAAGCCAAAAAACAAACCATCAAAAAAATAAACTTTATTTTATCTGTGGATATAAAATATATATTTCCCCTCAAATATCTTAGTTTTACCAACATTGTTCATGTGGACTAGTTTCTTTATGCTTATTTAAATTGAGATAATAGCTAGTTCAGAGCCCTGTTGGTCCGGACAGGACAGAGGACGTAAACCTGAAATTCTGCCTGGGAGAAGGCATCATAGATGTGACACAGGGGGCTTGGTGACTGGAGGACATCACTGGATGTCTGACTCTGCCACAACACAACATTTACCCTTAAAAAACCCCCACATCAACTCAGTTTCATTCAGATATTCAATAGAAATTCATACTTTTTTAATGGTGTATTTAGCCATTATACGAGCGCAAATATCCGATGCCAACTAGCTTGTAGAGATTGACAATCCCATTCCTCGCAACAACAATCCCATAGCCTGAAGTGACAGTCTGCCTGGCTGGGATGATGGATCCTATAGCTTACCGAATGAACGAACGATGATCCGGTTCACTGAAATGAACGATAGTTCCCATCACTATGCCAGTGGTCAAATGGGTGGGCCATGAACACTTTAAAGATTTTCAAGCGGGCCCTGATCAAGAAAAGGTTGAGGACCACTGCTTTAGGGTTTTATTGGCTTGTTGTGTCATTTGATAAACTGTATTCTAATCTTCTTAAAAAGTGAAAGGTTTCACGTCCCTTTAAGGCAATACTCTAGCCTACTCTATAGCCTGCTTTATCCAGGAATCCTTATCTGTCTGTTAGAATGATAATAATCAAGATTATGACGCGTTTCTATCTTGTGTGTAAAGTTGGCAAAGGAGCAGTAAATTACATGCAGCCAGCTGGCAGAAATGACCAATTTAAATCACTTTTCTGAACCAGTAGTAGTGTGTGCGTGTGCGTGTGTGTGTGTGTGCGTGCGTGCTGGAGCACATGCTAATGTGTGCAGGCATGTTGTATGCTGTATGCAGTGCACACACAGCATGTGCATGTATACATGCATGCATACAAGCAGGAAATATGAATATGAAATATGAACACATCCGTAGTATGAGTGGAAGGCTTGGCTAGCATGCGCAGGTGGACCTGTGGTGTTGTAAAGACACACGTGGAAAGACAGAACCGACCTGACAGTCACCTGTGAGACTGTGTGTGCATGAGATCACTATAGTAAGGCAAGAAGGATTCATGTGCATATGAGAGGCAACGTGAGCTAAGTTTGAATTATGGTCCATGCAACACCGCACATGCACAAGACACGAGCGTGCGCACCACACACACATACAGTACATCTTTCCTCCATAGTTGAGTTTACAGCACAGCTGGGCATTAACAGATAACGTGTATACCACCATCATTAGGCTGTGAAATTGCAAAAAACGCACACAACACGCGAGCACACGCGCACGCGCGCACACACACACACACACACACACACACACACACACACACACACACACACACACACACACACACACACACACACACACACACACACACACACACACACACACACACACACACACACACACACACACACCGTGTCAAATTAAGTGACTTTGTGGAGTAGCCTACCGATTGAAAGGGCAATGTGTGTGTGCATGTGCGTGCGTGTGGGGCAAGGGAGAGAAAGTGTCATGATGTAAACTGACAAGTGTATGCATGTGTACATAGATTAGGTATCTTTAGCAGCTTGGTGTGGACATCCAAGCATTCAAATTCTATCTCCACCTATCCGTGCTCGCGTGCACAGGCATGTGTGTGTGTGTGTGTGTGTGTGTGTGTGTGTGTGTGTGTGTGCGCTGTGTGTTGTTTGTGTGTTGTGTGCAGGGCTCAGCAGTGAGGTGTGAATGAGGGGAGCATGCAGGTTACTTGCTCCAGTCTGTCTCTATCAGCTAGCTGCTTTCTGTTGTCTCCCTGCCAAAAATATGACAGACCCTGTCAGCACGCACGCACGCATGTGCACAATGCCACACACACCCAATTCATGTTAGGCCTTATATCTACTATAAAACCATTCGTCTGCAAAAAGATTGTTTTTTTGTGGATATATGATTGATTTTTGGGATTAATTTTGTACTAACTGGTTATCTACTGGTGTTTGTGCTGTGTACAGTGACTGGTTCGTTTTAAAACAGCAACACAGTCTACAATTTCAACAAACAAATCTGTAAAACTAATTATAGTGCATTTGAAAAAAGAATATTGCATTTATCATCTGTATTTCAGAGATACTGAAAATTCTGAAAAACACTATTGACTATCTCTTTCTTTCGTCTTCTTAACAGTTACATTTTTTAAATAATTACAGTATGTCGTCCCTGTTACTTTTCAGGATTCAAATAGCAAATCGACATGCTCAAAACACACCATTTTGCACCAAGTTTCAGGGTTGTATTTCGCATAATTTGTGATGCTGCAGTTAGTATGATGATGAAGTATAGTGCATGCGTGCGGGTGTTCAATCACACCATGGTTTAAATCACGTACTGGCTGCAGAGTGCAGACATGATGAAAAGTCATGAATTACTGCAGTCAGAGCACATGCTGGCACCAGAAACTTGAAGGAGCATGTATAAATGTAAGGGAGTCTGAATGCATGCATAGAGAGAAACAGAGAGAGAGAGACCTCCCCTGTACAGTAACACACCCAAAGCCCATTTATAGGTGTGGTGTCAATATAATGGCGGCTGTGGCACATTTTATGATTTTTCTTTTCATATCTCCTCAGTATTACACTCCCACCTATAACTTTAATATTATTCCGTTTTCAAGGCAACATGGCAAACAGAGAATTGACCACCGTAGTGGTAAGCCAGTGTTCCCGCCAAAGTATACAATACCGTCATTACTGCACAACCACTTTCCTATTTCGCTATTTTTAAACCAACTCTTTTTTATAATTGAACACTTGGGTAGTCCTGTTTGGATACGATGATACGTGACAATGTAGTTCAAGACAAACATGTCCAAGAAAGCAGTAGCCATATAATCTAGAATGTTAGTTAAACACTAGTGAAATTAATAACACTCTTATAGGTTCATCATACAACATTGAGCTAAACAACCAAGCCAAACCAAACCAAGTCTGAGATTGAAATGGAAATCTAAAAACTTTCCTGTTCTAACCCAGACTTGAACCCTGATCTCTTGTGCTGATTTTGTATATATTGTTGCCTAGTGTCTATCTTGCTGCGGGAAGAAATGTATAATTTCACCTGAAGGTTACAATTTGCGTCAAACCAGAAACAGGATGGTGTCAAAGGTCGTGTCCAACCTGATCCTGTCCAACAGGATCTAAATGTCTAGAAGAGCAGGGAGACCAAAGTTATATTGTATTAACATACCCCACACCGATTGGACAACATTTTTATTCTCTAAAGAAAATGACCAGAGCAGTTTAAAAGTGATCATTCCAATCCTCACGTGTGTGTATATTAGCCAACAAATGTATCAGTGGGCAGGCTTCACGTGGGAAGTTCAGAGCTCTGTGCATTTTTCTCTCAACCTATAAATCTGCCGTGGCACCTTCACCCTGGGGCTCTTTGGTTAACCTCAGACATTACAATCCATCTCTCCTCACTGGCACGTTTCACTTACAACAAATTAGCCACTGTCTGTTTAAATTAGGAAAACGAGTCATTTTTGCCAAGAAGGAAATGGAAAGCCTGTGAATAAAACGTTTTATTCTCATATGAAAGATCTTATGAAGGAATTTAATGTTGTCGTTACAGATTCACAAGCACAGTAGTCCTATATTTCTCCAAACATAGTTCTGAAAATGCCTACAATACTGTGTAACACCATTGCCAGAGTTGCAAACATTCCTTCCCTCTAGCATAATTATGAACAACTCTCCAGAGGACTGACTGCGAATTGTTTATTTTATTCTTCTTTAAGAAAATTAAAGATATCCAGGATCAAATAATCACATCTGCATGTGACCATTCTGTATATATTGGCAGAAACCCTCCTGGAATCTTCTTCCTGCCCTATAGATTCTGTCCTCACAAGACAGCTTAAAGAAGGTCATGAATGCATTCACTTTGCCTTAGCATTCTGTCCATTATAAATAGTTCCCACACTCATTACTCATTACCACCTGATGATTTAGAGAGTGCCGTCAGCCAACCACTTCTTAAAAATTCCAATCGGTGTCCCTCAGTCGTAACAATTTTAGTCTCATCGAGTCATCGCTAAACTAACGTTTTAGATAAATGTGTCGCTTCATGTCACGTTTGTGGCGTGTTTCCAATGCAGTGTGTGCAAAGGAGTGGAAACGTGTGAGTTCTGTGGTCAAGGGCGAAAGAAGACACAGCCACAGTGAATGACAGTGACGGCGTGAAGCTGTCACTTTCCAGCTCAACAGGGATGTTTTACTGAGGCAGGTGAAAAGTGAATTGCAATAGTTCGTTCAGGCATGAGGAGACAAGGTCATGAATAATCATCTCTAACTTAGGGACAACTGTCTGTTTGAAAGGGTGCAAATGAGAAAGGGCCCAGTAGAGGTTTTCTCTAGTCTATAGCCAGCAGACAATGACAGGTGTAGTAAATGGAAATATAATATCAGATGCCGTTGTCTGGGATTGGGCGATCATGCAAGGCAATATGTCCATTAGTAATAACTACCAGTCACATTACTTCTAGCATTTACAGTAATAAGAGAATAATAGCCCAGGCGGTGGCGTAACCGTCTGGGCACCCGACTGGTGATCCAGTCGCAGTGTGCCGCGGGTTCGACTCCCGAGCCCGACACGGCCTTTACTGCATGTCATCCCCCCATCTCTCTCCCATTTCCTATCAGCCTACTGTCTGTCCCTTCAAAAACCAATAAAAAGGCGTAAGCCGCAAAAAAATATCTTAAAATAAATAAATAAATAAGAGAATAATACCACGTGACCTGACTTGGGTCTAAGACAGACACTATATGAGAAATTATTTTGTCCCCCTTCTCCATACATTCCCTGGGAAATTCCCTGTCAAAATTCATCGTGGTAATAGATTGGGCTTCCCTGGTGCGCAACACAACACAATTGTATAATTCCCAAAAATGTAGCCACCGCCCATCTGTCTCTGCAAGTACAACGCTGCAGAATTGCCCTGCACGCATGGGTCTCTCAACGGGAGACACTGAGATACAAATTCCTAATTACACTGCGTATAATATGGCCATTGAGCGCTCAGAATTCCCCTCCAAAAAAGAAAAAAAAGGGGGGGAAATAAAGAGGGAAGATTCCAGAGGGAACACAGTGCGAGCAGAGTCTGGGTTGTACGTGGTTTGTGACTGGCGAGGCTTCAAGGACGCGGCACACCAGCAGGCGACGGATTAAGTGGTTTCAGTAGCAGGATGGTGGTGATGTTCTGCAGCACTCTGGCCTGGCCCACATTCACTTACTGTACTGTAGCACATTCACACATGCTGAAGTCAATGACATGGAATATAGTGTACAATAATATCAAGAACTGAATAGAACTGTAGAATAGAATAGAATAGAATAGTACAGAATATAATAGAATAGAATAGAAACGTATACGGGGGTATACGGGGGGAGAGTGCATTTTAATGTAATAAGAAAAGAGTCAAATATAGTGCATATGATCTCCATTGATTTCCGCTTAGCATGGCGTACACATGGTTGGCACAACTGTGGGCTCATTTTTAGGTACAGTAACATGATTGCTGACTGGAAGGTTTCAAACTCAAATCTGGTTGCGACCATCAACCGTAGAAAGTCAACCAAAACGTTGGTTGCTCTCAAGAAACCATCCAGTGGATCTGCTCAGTGGCCAAATCCACAACACAGGACCCGTTTCCACCCGTGTTCCGCCTAATATTGAACCAGTTCAGAGTGTTTCCACTGAAAAGGAATTGGTTCAGAACTCAAAAAGTTGGTTTGGAAAATGTCCACCGGTTCCATTAAAGCACCAACGTTCCTCTAGAACAGAACCAGTTATTTTGGTAGAAAAGGGGCCACAGTGGTCTACAGGGTAGCAAACATGTATGTAGTGTATATTGATATAACCTCATGTCTTGGAAAACTGTCTTCATTCATATTTGCTGAGCACTTTGATAGTAATTTGTGATAGTTCCAGTACATTGCATTTGGCTGAGGTTTTGCTTACTAGAAATCTTATTAGCATAATGTGAATAACACACGAACTGCCCTGAGATTAGGTGAAAACGTATTCCTGGCTCAAGTTTTGGAAGTACCATAGTGTAGTTTTAGAGCGAAAATACATTGTAAATGTGTAAAAATACAACCATTACCCCAACGGCAAAGCTTATCCTGCCTTGTATCCAAAACTCACTCCTCGACCACCCACGTGTGGAAATACACACAGCCGCTGTGGTATTTGACATGTCAAGCAGACCACATATTGTGCTATACAACCACCCTAATGAATCTTAGGTTTAGGGGTTCTGTAGTCACATCCAGTTCAATTACAATGTTCACCCCAGTGACATGGCACATATTCCAGGCCAGTAGCTGGAGAAGAGGAGAGGACAACCACTAAAACCATCTAGTTGTAGTGAAAATAGCATGAAAAGACTTTTACTACTTTTACGCATTGTGAGCTTGTAGATCTTTCCTACATTCCTTCCTTCCTTCTCCCCTGCCTTTCCTTCTCTCAGCTGAACCGAGACACTGTGTGTGTGTGTGTGTGTGTGTGGTCTTCTCTGAGGTAACACTGCCACAGAGGGAGTTGAACATGCAGATCATTCTGAACACAAAGCACGGTGCTGTTGAATCAGCATTCATACAAATTGGTTTGTCTCTAATTCCACTCATTAAAATGAGTTCATATAGCATCACAATCAGTAACCACATTTTTGTGGGTGCTGGCGGCGTGTTTCCTCCTCCGCGTCATCAGTGCCCATACCCGAGGCAGGGTTGGAGAAAGGGCCTTTCTGTTTTTGCATGTTCTCCCCGTGTCCCCTAGGGTACTGTATGTACCCTCAAAAAAAACATGCAGTAATCTCTAAACTCTAAACTGCCTCCCCCTGGCCAGCCTGATGGAGGGGAAAGGAACTGGTTGGAATAACATGTTCCTTCCACGCACTACGTCCAACCAGGGAAACTCCCCCCTGTCAGGTGTAAAGGAGCAACTTG
>NC_137873.1:19224098-19274098 GCF_963924005.1 Protomyctophum bolini | reverse complement strand
TTAGTCATCTGAAATTGTTTAGTCTTTGTCTAGTCTTAGTCGACTAAATATCAAAATCCTATAGTCTTAGTCAACAGAATTTACACAATAACTTTTTCCAAAACAGACCAGCTCTGATTCTCTCTCTCTCTCTATGTGTCTCCCCGTTGTATGACCAAGTAGGACCTTGACAAATAAACATAAAAAGTTTAAAATATGGAGAAAGCAGGTTATGCCCGACAGCAACAATAATATAACCTTCATACTGCCAGACTCCTTCCTCTCTTCTTGTCTCAACTGACTGTTAAACCTGCTACACCTTTGTCTTGTATTTGCGCAGCGTGATGAGATATGATCAAAATCATATCTGCCACATTTCCCCTACATCACCCGTCCCTTTTATCATACTGGCCAATCACAATTTCCCAAGTCATTTGTGTTCACCTGATGCTATTAAGATTGCTCTTCCAGACGTGTGGCAGATGTCAAGATACCAATGTGACAGGAAAGAGCACTTTCTATGGAAATGTGTTGTTGTATAAGCATCTTTTGGCAGAGTTGGCTAGGACGCATGCCATATATAATTACTAGGGCACAAAAAATTTAGATCGTTGCTCTGGGGCAGAATTAGAAACCTCTTATGTCCATATTTTAGCAGATCCACAAGCTTTTGAATTTGAATCATGAAAAGTAACAGTTTTGGACATATGAGGTTCCAGCCGACAGAGATGAATGATATATAACTCTTCTCAATGTATAAAAGCTCAGAATCTGGGAGCAACTATTTTCTGAAATTTTTTTAAGTGGTTAAAATGTCTCAATTTCTCTTTTGAAACGTTATCTGTCACAGACATTTTATTTCTATTCATGCATGAATCTTTCTCTAATGTACCGATTTATAACATAATGTATAAACAAAACCATTAAAATATTGTAGCGTTTGCAGTGCCTTGTGGCTAAAGTATACGATTCTACCAGTTCAGGAGCCACTAGCTTTACAGTTTACAGCACAGTTTACAATGGGAAAGGAACAGAAAATGAACTAAATACTGGATTTCATTAATCCACTGCCACTCAAGTGAGAGTTCCAAATCTTGGGGAGGACAGACTTCCTCCACCGTATCTCTGATTACCTTGTTTAGTTTAGTTTGAACACTTAATGAATAGTGTTCCTGTCGCCACCTCCTCCTCTGCTCTTGGTTGGACCCATTAGCAACCAGCAGCAGAGGTGGAAAGCAGGCAAACAGTCTCCACTAACCACACGTTTATCTCGACGCGTCGCTGCGCTGGGACTGGAGCGAGAAGACGAGGAAGCCATTTTAGGTTAATTAGGGACTTGACCCTATGCGGTGAGCGGGCTACAAGGGTTTTTATCTCAACCTCCGTCTTAACAAGCGTGCGTGTGGGGCTAACAGCCATTTTGAAACGCCACTTATTTACATTTAGAGTGAATCTTATGGCCCCCACAACCCCTTGGTGGGAACTTTTTGACTTGTGCTTGTAAAGAAACAAATGTGTTTAAGTGTGGAGGTTTAAAAAAAGTAATTAACCCATTTGTTCGAGTGTCATGGTTCACGAGGCTGGTTTTGTGCTACATTTGTACTTCATTTGATTAAAAAATGGCTGTGGTTTGTTATCCAATCTGGAATATCAGAACATTTAATCTTTTCTACCGTGTCCGCGGACAAATCCCATTTCCGTCCGTTGTTATTAGATTGGGGAGGCGTGAAAATGAAATTGACATGCATGGGAGAGATGAGTTAAAGTTGGCTACACCTATTCTGAAATGAGTTAATTTGTGGTTTCTGATATGTCCATGGTGCTGGTTATTAAACTCTGTCCTGTTTGACCTTGATATAGACATGGTCACTCTCTCATTATGCACACACACACACACACACACACACACACACACACACACACACACACACACACACACACACGTACGCAACACATGTGTGCGCTAACAAGCATGTTCACACATAATATACATGTTCACCCTCTGTTAACACAAACTCTCACTCACTAGTGTGTGCGGGTGCACACACACACACACACACACACACACACACACACACACACACACACACACACACACACACACACACACACACACACACCTCTCTATTATGACATAGCAATGAGACTCGATCTCCATCTTTCACAAACACACAAACGCACACAGCTGCGCTTCATCCTCTCTGCAGTCGGGGGTGGGAGGGTTGGTGGCTTAGTTGGTTGCGAGTACAACTCCCCCGCCCCCACACCCCCTGTGCACGAACGCGCAAGCGCAAGCACACACACACACACACACACACACACACACACACACACACACACAAACACACAAACACACACACACACACACACACACACACACACACACACACACACACAGGCCTCCATTGTTGGAGCTCTGAGTGTTAGGAACAGCTGGGCCCACGAGGCAGTTTGTCCGGGAGTACTCCCGTCGCCGTGGCGATGACAGCGAGAGATTTGGCCAAAAGCCGACAGTCACAATCCACACGATGACATGATGGACGAGGATCTATACGGACCGCTCACACAACCTATACCAGAGATAAGATAAGGTCACATGTATTGATCACCGTGGGAAAGTAAAGCCTCCTTTCACTCAGATAACTCGCCAATTGATCGAGAACATGATGGAGTATAGCTTCGGAAAACATTTTATCTTTTGAATACAATTGTGTGGATTTCATCGCATTCGGGTGTCCTATGTGCCATTTTAATTATATTTTAATTTTAAAATCCTAAAAACACAAATCTACAAGCTCACAACGCATCGCGATGTGCAATGCCTAGAGCTTGTGAATATGCTATTTTCACTACTTTTGTGCGACACTACTTTTGTGCGACACATGACGTACACCCTACTTTTTGTAAATTAATGCCCTACAAAGTAGGACATTCATTTACAGAAAAATGTGAAAAGTTGATTCATGGAAATCCGCGGTTCCTGCCCGACAGCAACGATATAACATTTCACGTTGGCGTTCAGGCTCTGACTGTTAGATACGTTAGCCTATCCCTGCTTGGCATATTGAGTGCTGTGATCCGTCCCCCCCTAAAACATGATCATTAGGTATTATGATTATATTGGAGGAAGTGTACAAAAAGTGTGGTGGGGACAAAGGTACACTTTTCCATTGTCTGTGGGCATGTCCAAGAGTGAAAGAATTCTGGGAAGAAGTGAGGAGGGAGATTCAGAAGATATTGTCGATAGATATTGAGCTTGACCCAAAACTGTTTCTATTGGGTCTTTGCCCACCTGGCCATAAGATTCAGAGTAGCGAACAAAGATTTCTGGATTTATGTTTACTACAAGCCAAAAGGGCTATAGCCTTATCGTGGAAAAAGATAGGCAAACCCAGTATTGCTCAGTGGTTTAGGGAGTTGTCATTGTGTCTTCCTCTGGAAAGAATCACGTATGCTTTAAAGAATAAACAGAAGATGTTTGATAGGATGTGGGGAAAGTTTATTCAGTATATTACGGTTAATGACTTGTCTTATTTAATGGGGGAAATTGTTTGATCTTGTTCTCTGCAGCTGTTTGTTTTTGGTCTTGTTTGTTGTTTGACTCTGTTATTGTTGCCATTCGAGTGCCATTATTATTATTATTATTATGTACGTACTGTATGTTGTTGTTTTGTTTTGTTTGTTTTTCATTTTGGGTAATTGTATTGTCTGTATTGTGTATTGTTTTGTTTGTTGTATGTTTGTCTGTTTGTCAAAAAAAAAAGAAGCAATAAATATAATTATTGTTAAAAAAAAAAATGATGTTTTTAAGTGGTCACACACACCCACCAGTTCATTAAGTATACCTGGGTATAAAAAAATACACAGGGTTAACTCCATAGACACATATAACAGAAAGTGTTAATTTAACGCCAAAATCGTAAACATTTTGTAGCTCTTGGAGGATGTTACTGTGCAGCAGGTGGACATACTGTATCTTTTGCTTACGTACGTATTTGCCTTAGCGAAGGGCTGGATTCTGTAATTGTTATATGTTTATTCTTCCTGTGACTGTATATCTCAGTATACTTCTCTCACTCTGTATCTGCACCTTAGCTGCTGTGCTGCCTCTGGTGCCTGAATCCCGTGGGATCAATAACGGTCTATTTCTTCATACTCAGACCACCACACAGATGCAGTAGCAATCCATCATGGACTGTGTAGATTAATAGAGCAATACAATTGGACTTCTGTTTTCCTGTGACCTTTGACCTCCTGACCTCCCCCCCATTTGTTACTGGCTCATGAGTGACGGAGAGTCTTTTGATAATCCCAGGCAGGTCCCTGGGTTCCCCCAAAAATTAAACCAAGCCATTTTGATGCAGAAAATACCTTCCAGTGACCAGGTAGGAGCGGCAATTTGTGGCAATAGGAAAACTGGCATAATGGCTCTTTACAGGTATATCACAGGTACATTAGTCAGAAATGTCTTAATGTACATTAGGACATTAAGGCTAAAAGGATGAGCCAAAAATGTCCTGAGGTGATTGTAGCTCCTACATGATGACTTCAATATATATTTTATTATCCCACGATTTTGTAACCCATTTTTCACCCCTGTGTCAATCATCTAATGTGATCCTGGGCTCTACACACCCTCCACCAACCTAGTCCCCATATATGGGGGACAAGGGGAGAGCAACGGACTTGAACTCATGCTTCCTTCATGCCTGAGTGTCCAAGTTGCTCCTTTACAGCTGACAGGGGGGAGTTTCCCTGGTCGGACGTAGCGCGTGGAAGGAACACGTTATTCCAACCAGTTCCTTTCCCCTCCATCAGGCGCCCCGGCTGGCCAGGGGGAGGCAGTTTAGTGATCAGGATTACTGCATGTTTTTTGTGAGGGTACCTACCCTAGGGGACACTGGGAGAACATGCATGAACTAGCTTTCAGTCACCATGTAGGAGCTACAATCACTTTCTGGCAGAAAGAAAACTGCCTTTTATGGCAGGTGTAGCCCCCAGTCAAGACCCAGCCCACAACAGCCCTGCCAATCGGGCTCAGCCCTATTGGCACGATAGGTTGCGCGTTGGTCTGGTGAGTGGGAGCCGTTCAATCCCCGCTTCCGCGCAATGCTACAATCTGATGTAGTCGGCAGGACGTGGATCGTGATATCCTCGCGTGAGGGACATGAGGGACATCGTGTGCGGTGGTCCGCAGTGTGAAGTGAGAAGCGCAACGACGCACTTCAAAGACTGGGGGGGGGGGGGGGGGGGGCGGGGGAGGTTGTAGCCCCCAGCCAAGACCCAGCCCGCAACAGCCCTGCCAATCGGGCTCAGCCCTATTGGCACGGTAAGTTGCGCGTTGGACTGGCAAGTGGGAGCCGGAGCCCCGGGTTCAATCACTGCTTCCGCACACTGGCATATCCCTTTAAAGGTATAACCACTGGTATAAATAGGCAAAGTATAAAATAGGACTTAAATGTGTTTTTTTATAATAATTGTCTAAATCTACAAAGTAACTAGTAAGCAAAGTTGCCAAATAATTCTAGTGGAGTCAGAAGTGCCTCTGAGATGTAGAGTAGAAGTATAAAATATAGAACAATGGAAATTCCTTAACATTGTGCTCAAGTACAGTACTTAAATGAAAGTACGTAGTTACTTCCCACCACTGTATGCTATGATGTGGACATTTCATGACATTAAGACAGCTGATATCCAACAGTGTATGGTCATCTTTATCTAACTTTATACGAAGCCGTTCTTTCTATGTGTGGAAAGAAATGGCAATTATTCTATGAAATATTAGACTGAAATGTCCCCAAACGGCCTGAAGAATTTTTCTGAACGTCTCAGAGGAGTGTTATATGTTTGACTTACAGCAGACTGCTGCAAGACTTGCGTCATGTCGAGAAGTCAGATGATTAATACAGGAGGGGTGAAAAGTATGACTTCTTCATGTATTTACTCTCAAGCATCTGGGCATTATCTAATGGTGGAATTGTACCTCAGGCCAGATGGAAAAATACAGTTTAAAACGATGTGTGTGTGTGTGTGTGTGTGTGTGTGTGTGTGTGTGTGTGTGTGTGTGTGTGTGTGTGTGTGTGTGTGTGTGTGCTATTGCATTTGTTCTTGAATTAATCAGTAAAAATAGAAAAGTATGTGTGTGTTGCTGTGTTTGAGAATGAGGTTTACCAGGAGTGGGTCACATGTTTGATGGGTCGTTTGATTGTTTGCTCGTTTCCCCAATTAATATATTAAAAGATTTCCCCGCCCCCAATGTGACACGTTTGGGAACCAGTGCTTTAGAACACATGCACTGGAGCTGCCCAAAAAGTCAAATGATTTGGTCTGCTAGACATTTGGCAGTGGAAAGGAAAGGATATCAGGTTTGGAATTGGATAGGCCTTTTCCCCCACTGACTGTTATTTTATTTGACCCTGTCATGTTGAGTGGCGTATATCCCTTTTTAGCTTTTTGGATTCAAACTGCTCTTACAGTATGTCAAGCCCTAACCACACCAAAGGGTCGCCATGCAACTGCTTGGGTCCAAACGGTTGCGAGGAGTTGCATGTGGTGACCCTTTGGTGTGGTTTGGGCCGTTGAATTCAACCAGTTTCACTTGGGACGACGTGGGTCAACGTGCAACAGGACATATTATCACACCACTGGGACAGCGCTAAAACCGTCTCGACCCTTTGGTGTGGTTAGGGCCTTATAGAGGAGGGTAACACTTGCTATGCATCCAGACAATATCATTTTCTAATGAACATTTATAATTATATATATTTATACAGTCCAAAAATTAGATAGGGAGGGGGGTGAAATTATGACAGGCTGCTGTCAAAATATGACTCTCCAGTCAAAAAACACTTTGTTTGAAATACTGTAGACACTTGTGCTTTCTAAGGTGTGATTTGGGGCCCTAAAGATGAATACAAAATTAATATCAACATCTTAATACTGTCCAATACTTCGATATGGAGGGGGTGAAATTATAACAAGCAGTTGCTCCTGTCAAAATATGACCCCCCCAGTCAAAAAAACACTTTGTGTTTGAAATAGACACTAGCACGCAACACACTAAAACGAAGTAGTTCCGGGTCGGCAGTCTAGCGTTGGCTCTTGCGTCCACCAGGTGGCAGTAAACTTGTTAATAAAAATGATGAAGAGATGGTTAAGTTATGCAGTCGTGTGTGTACGATTGTCTTATCATGACAATGAGCATCATCTAACTATATTATAAATGCACCAAGTCTCTGTTTTCACCCAGTGTCAATTATCGAATGCAATCCTGGGCGCTACACTTCCTCTGCCAACCTGGGGGGGCAGCGGACTGACCTCATGCATCCTTCTATGCATGAGGAGTCCAAGCTGCTTCTTTTCACCTGACAGAGGGGAATTTCCCTGGCCGGACCTCCACAAAAGTCCTCTGTCCGGGCTCTGGCCAGGGCCCCTGCCCAGGCTCCCACGGGCATCTATAGTAATATAACTATAATATAAACAAAACCAGATAATATTAAAAAGATTTTGCCGAAACCACTGAGGTCTGTTACAAATTGTAAGTTCAATATTTATAAGCGTAAAACACTGATTGGTACAGTACAGCTTAAGACACACGCACACGTCAACATCTGGTCTATCAATTTAGCTGTCATAGCAACAATGAACAACAATGTACAAATTGGGGCATTTAGAACACTGGTTCCCAAACATTGGGGCGGGACCAATTTGTGGGCCGCGGACTAATTTGTATGGGTTACGAATAAATATCCTTTTCTTTTTTCGTGTGTTATAAGTGAAATATTTATTAGTATAAAACATAAGTGAAAAAGGTGGATGTACTTGTGTGGCCTGCTGGCAGCATACAGTACAAAGTCTGGCTCTGATGGTCCAGTGGTTTGCAAGATTAGCTCCAGACACATGCACGCACACACACACACACACACACACACACACACCCCCTGTGTGCGTGTGCATGGCTAGCCTATTGCAGAAATAGAGTCCAAAGGGAAGCTCGCACGCACATCCAAAATGGTGAATTGTACAGGCGCTGCTGCATGGACAACAATGTACAGAGAAGAAAATGAATCCGCAGACCTGATGAAGAACCATTTGCGGTTGAAACGTTGTCTTTAATAAACTATTCTACTGGGAGCTGTGTGGAAGTCCACACACTGGACAACAGTGGGTGGACTTCATTTTCATCTCTCTATAGTGTCTTCCAGAGCCATACATGCATGCCATAAAACCTATAAACATAATTGAAGTATATACAGGTATAGATATGAACAAATAATCATAATAATACTCTAAAATACATAATCATACTTGTATTGTATGTTGTGTTTCAACTCGAGTTCTAAAAATAATAGTAATAATGCTTTTTAAAATGTTGAAGTATAGGCTTATTATATTCTGCGTGCGTGCGTCATTACACAACCGCCCTCCACACACCACCATTTCCTTGCCTGTGTGTGGGTAAGCTGGCAGTAGGTGCCGGTACTCAATGGTATCTCTACATATGCATGCAGCGGAGGTGTGTGTACTGTAAGTACAGTAGAGTGGGTGCTGGTACTGTATACTGCATGCATGCAGCGGAGGTGTGCTGAACAGCCATGTATAATAAATGAGCAGCTGAGGCAGTGGAGGATGAGGAGGAGGACATATCACATGCAGCCGAGTGTCATACATATTTCATTGGCCATGTCTGCCTGGTCCGCAGCTTGCCTTGGGAGCCAGACAGATGTTGCATGTGCCTCAGTGCACGGGTGTGCGCGTGCGCGTGTTTGTACATAATGCGAGAGTGCCTCTGTATTGGGAGGTGATGCCTAAGATTGTCTGTATACGGTATGCATTTGTGCGCAGATTTGCAAGATTGTATGCGTGCGTGCGTGTGTGCGTGCGTGGCGTGCGTGCGTGCACTGTTTACCCTACCCTACTGTGAAGGAGGTACCAGGCGAGGAATATGTTTAGGACTTTAGCATCAATCTACAATCCTTCTGTACAGTATATGTATTCTTGCCCTGGGGATTTGACAGGTTCAAATCCAGAACTAGGGAAGAACTCAGGACTACTTTGTGTCAGAGTTAGAAGCCAAGGTGGAAGGAGCATTGGATCTGATTCTGATTAGGTTTGACTCAAAGCCTCGTTTCCACAAAAAGACGAACAAGACACACAGACCACTGAAGACTATTTCTACAATTATTAACCCTTAACAATTTTTTTCCCTAAGTCCGAGTATACATACGTCGACGCGGGAATGAGGGAAAAAAAGGTAATGTGTGATCGCCAACCACTTCATGACATCAACATCAGTTCTGGTCTATCAATTTAGCTGTCACAACAATAATGTACAAATTGACACTTATCCAGAGACTTACAAAGTCTAAGATCAGAGTAAGTGACATGAACTTAGTCGACAAACGACAGGGTAAATGGTCAAGCAAATAGGTTTGAAAAATCGACTGACATAGAAACATAGCTTTTTCAGAAAACTGTCAGGATGCAGAAGACATTTTTAGAATCTGATCTCAGGTCAGAATGGGTTAAAAGAATTAAAAATAACAGAAAAGCTCCAGGGGTTCCTACCTGTCGGCTGAGGGCGGCCGTCCGTTGCGGGCCTTGCTCACTTGGGTGTACACCGAGTCGGAGAGGTGGTGCTGGTGCTGCGGGTGGTGGTGCTGGTGGTGCTGGTGTTGGGGATAGTCGTCCGGACGGGGGCTGTGCGGCACTGTTGTGGTAAAAAACAACCAGGCAGTACCAAGTTAATCAACTGCAGAATATATGTCAGCACCACTGCTCTAATCATGTAATGCTGTTGTTAGTAGGAATAAACACAGAAGCACCATGGAAGGAAGTGGACTAAGAAATGGGAGGAGACAAATCGAGTTTCTGATTCTACACAAAAAAGGGGTGGTTCCCTCCTTATATATATTGCTACATCTATACACAATAGTTGCAACATATACTATAGCTTGATAGCGGATCTATGTACAGTAGGGTTAAAGTTAACTGGTTTAAATGCAACATTTGCCACTGCAGTTTACGCATACTTTATGGGGAAGAACTAAGAACAGTACTGCGATTTTGACATTTATATCCAGAAGGTGTGCAGAACTTCATTAGGTCACTATAACGCCAAAAAACAAAACAAATATGATTCTACCTCCCAGAAGTATGATTTGAGAGGAAACATCTGCGGATAATAACCCAATATATCATAGTGATAATTACGGTAATAATTTAATTCAAATTTGACTTTGTTTTTCCAAACAGTGGATATGCATGTGAGAAAGTAAGTGATTAAAACTACAAAAACACAGAAAACCTCCAAGGCACTCAAACTCCCAAGTTAACAAATTAAAAAGCCTTTATTAAATTGGCTGTATACCATTATGGAGAAAAATGATTGTGGATGCCATTTTGGAATAACATTCATCAAATACACTAAAAACCCAATGTAATCACCAGTTCATGTTTTTTTTTTCAGATTGAGGCAATGTCAACACCAATACTGTATATGATGATAATTATCATATAAGCTTCTGTGTGTTTATTCATGTGTTTCAGACTCCAGTTAGTCTTGAATGGGTTTGTTTATTTAAACTCTACATAGAGACCTGTACGTGTGAATCAAAACAGCATGATGGTGAGTGATAGCTAAGAAAATTCACTCACAGTGCAGTGTTAATATTGTTGCTGTCGGGCAGAAACCTCTTATCTCCAAGTTTTCACTTTATTTTCCAATGCCATACTTGATACTGTACGTCATGCAAAATTATCTAAAGTAGCAGATCCACAAGCTGTTGAATTTGAATCCTGAAAGCAACAGCTTTGGACGTACAGTATGAGGTTTCCACCCGACAGAGTAGTAGCGTGTGCAATGTAGCATGACAAAAGTGTGAAGTTCTGCATTTGTATACATGACTAGTCTTTGCCGTGGGCTGCAGAAAGGGGGCTGGTGTGTGTGTGTGTGTGTGTGTGTGTGTGTGTGTGTGTGTGTGTTGTTCACAGGAAACGAGGAGTACCCCAGGGCTCCATTCTCAGCCCGTCCGAGACTTCGGGAGGTGGGGGGAGTGTGTGCAGGGGATGCTCGGAGTCTGGAAAAAGCAGCTCCTAGAGACCCTCAAACAGCCAAAAGCAATACTGCCACAAGGAAACTTTGGCCAAGCTCCAATGCTAACAAGTAAAATGAGCAATGTGTTAAAGAAAAAAAACACATATGAGAGGTGGCAGAGGACCATCAATTTATAATGACATCTGGACGGTTTTCACTGGTAATTGATGTATGTTTAAAATGCAATATACGTTTCAGTCACGGAATGCAATACAGGACCTGGAAGGGTAACAGGAGATGGGAGAAAAACTCACAAATATCCAAATTCAGCAGTTAAAATATCACATGTCTTTTTTTATAGCCTTCACGCAATACATTTCAACCACCTGGGGGTTCTACTAGTCTTTCATTTGGTATGAAACGTATCCCTTCACAAGAAAAATAAATGCTATTAACATGACAAAACAATGATTCAAACACCCTTGCCCTTCTCAGAAGATGTTGATCATGTAACATTGATTATGCGTATGGAGGATGGAAGGACGGAAGGACGCGTGCTTTGAGGCACACAGGTAAACAAAATGGGTTTGATGAACGGAAAATGCATCAAACAACAACGTCCATGCATGATGCATATACTGTAGGAGTAAGAGGAACATCGCGTTTGAAGAACGAGTCCGGAAACATACATTAAAAAAAAATCTGCTCGGCTCATTACGTGTCTCGCAGCACTTGAAATTTATTTGGAAATAAGAACACACATGTGTCAGAGTCCCTTAGCTGCAAGACAAAACCATTTGAATATTTCAAATGAACAAACATGCATGAAAACTGAGAGCGTATATGCGAACAGAGTGTATTATGTAAATAAGATTGAGAATCTTGAATTAAATATAGGATACAAATGGGAATGCATTGTATTGTCATGTCGTCTCTGTCGGGTGGAAACCTCCAATGTCCAAAACTTTTCACGATTCAAATTCAAGAATAGTAAAAATAGGAGATCTACAGGCAGAAAAGGCACCCGTTTTGATACTTTTGTGTGACACTGTAGCATGACCAATTAGGGCATTCATAATAAAAATAACATCATTGAAAATATGGAGGTAAGAGGTTTCTGCATGGCTTTATGCAAAGCACTATAATTATACACAGATCTTAAAAGCGATGCAGATTATGTGTGTATACTGTGTGTTGTTGGCATTACTTTTACTTGACCAAATCCTGAACACAATTCAGCGGCGCAATTCTTTGCCAAATAGACATTAATTCGGAATGTCCTTGACATGGAAACGTTTGAAAAACCCTGTACTGGTGTAGTGGGCTGTGCCCCGACCTACCTATCGTGGTCCTGGACTCCAGCTTGTGACTGATGTTTTTATTGGTGTCCTGCTGACTGTGGAACGATGCGCCTATTAGCAGAGGTCACAGAGGCCCATTATTTCAGCCCTCGCGCCCCACGCCTTGACAGCTCAACCCCGGCTCTGTGTTCCCCCAAAAGTATCCACTGGGCAATAATAATGTGACCACGAGAGCCTTTAAACTGCAGACAGAATATTGACCACGCTCAGTCTAAGGTTACCAGCGGGAACATTTTAGCACAAGCTATTAACTTCAGGTGGAACGCATTGAATGGAAAGTAAGCCAAGTTGCTGAGCTTACAGGCTTTCTAAAAAAGGAACAAGGTAGATCACAGATTCTTATATTAACATTATTTGTGTTGCAAACACACTATGCCAGAAATATATGTGGAACCATGTTGATAAGTTCACTTGATGAACTTCACAATAAACTCAGCTAAAGCAGGATCTCCTAGCTTTAAACAATGTTAGTAATAGTATGATTGTTCAACATATACTGTAGTTTCCCAAATTAAACCTTAGACTATAAGTAAGTAAGTCCAATATAGCAGTGAAATAATCACTGAAATAGTGAAATGTGTATTTTTCACAATAGATTTTTGGAAATTTGTTTTTTAAATGTCTGATATCATTTAGTTTTTTTTTAGTTTTTTTAGTTTTTATTGTAGAAAACGTAAAAAACCCCAAAAGAAAACAAAAGGGATATTTACTTGTGACCTACAAGTTTTGGGAACCACTGGTCTAAAGTCAACACCCCCGCCCCCACCACACAATTGTGCCGACCGCCCTTACCCGTGCCCCCCCCCCCCAGCTCCTTATCCCACATTAACCTCAATTTGAATTTGTTCCACCTCATATTCAAACAACTAACATGATCCCTTCACACAGACCCACATTACACGCATGTCAGCGGACACACCACAAGTCTCCTGTCAGTCCTGATGGAGGTGCTGGCGCTGTGTGTGTGTGTGTGTGTGTGTGTGTGTGTGTGTGTGTGTGTGTGTGTGTGTGTGCACACGCACATGTGTGTGGAAGGGCAGATATGAGAACTGTTGAAAAATTGTGGAAATTGACTTAGGCAGTGCACAGACAGTAGCGTACCGTGTGTGTGTGTGTGTGTGTGTGTGTGTGTGTGTGTGTGTGTGTGTGTGTGTGTGTGTGTGTGCGTGGGTGTGTGTGTGTGTGTGTGTGTGTGTGTGTGGGTGTGTGTGTGTTTGTGTGGTCAGTTAGGTTGCGGTGTACTGCATGGGAGGAAACACTGTCTGTCGCAGTGTAATGTAACATGTTTAACCATTTAATTTGAGAGTGAATATTAGCCAAAAATAGCAGCAGATCTACAAGCTCACAAAGTGTTGTAAATACACAAGATCAGCTATCTTCACTATTGTCATGATTAATTCATAATTGACTTCTGGTAAGTTTGGGTCAATCTTTTGAGTCTCAGCTGAAAACGTTAGGTTACCATTGGTGTAACCAAACTCAGAAGTGCACAATGGAAATGACAACATATATATACTGCATGGTACAGTTCCACATACTCTGAGTCCTCCAAAGCTAAAATAGAACATTTATTATGATCTAGTGGCAGAAGTAAAGTATCTATGAACTATACTTTCTTCAGCTCCTCTTCAGAAGTGCCATCATTTCAGAAGGTGGCTTTCAGTAGAAGCCAGGCGAGCTGAGCCGAGCCTTGAATGCCATCATCACCGCCAGGCATGGCGTGGCAGCGCAGCCAGACTCCTGGAAACCTTCCTCGTACCACTATGCCATTATAAATATCTCACCGTTTGGCTCCTGCATTATCATATTCTTTTCAAGTCCTTATTGAGCTGAGTTTGTCTTGCGTTTTCGGTTGCTTTGAAGCGCTCGGGAAAGGGTTGAATGCGTTAAAAGTCTCCATACTTTGGCATCTAGTGTACAGTGTCAATTAGTTTAGAAGAACTGGGGAGCAAAGAGCTGTGCTAAGACTTGGCTATGACCTAAACTTGTCTAATGTTTTGATCCAAGTAATCCCCCCCCCCCCCCCACACACACACACACACACACACTTGCAGTTCAAATCTGAAGTTTCTCACTCTTTTGACTCTGTAAACTCACTCTGCCATCCGACAGTCTCCCACTAATGAAGACATGACTGTCATACAGTATTAAAGCTGAAGTGAGATGCTGAGTGTAATTTAGGGTGACCATATTTTCAAAACCCCAAACTGAGCTTGAACCCTCGGATTCACAATAAAAATCTATTACAGGCATATAAGCAAACTCTCTACCCTGCTAAAACAAATCATTTTCATGTACAGAATTGTACACATTATTTGTCTCAGATTGATATTCCAAGAATGTTTTATTTTAACATGGAACAGAAAAGAAAACATAGAACAAAAGACCTACATTATAGAGAGGGTGGCCAGCAAGGAATTAATCTAAACTCTTTTAACGAAAACAAACTGAACGCAGTTCATGCACTGTAACGGATCTCTGGGAAAACTTTGGTTTCCATGGCGAACCGGGACACTGAAATTAAACTGCGCTGGAGAAACAATGACAAAGTGTTGACACAGACCGGTTGTATACATAAAACCACTAGCTACGCAAATAAACCTTCTTTCCTCCGTTTTTGTTAAGTCCAATGAGGAATCATAACAAAAATGAAAATGTCAATTATGCCAGGCAGCGATGAGGTGGAGAACCTTCAACCCTCCAGTATACTATTATAGAGTAGGACCACGGCTATGTGAAAACCTCCCAACCTTTGACTTAGTTGGACCCCCAGCTTGAAATACATTAGGCACCGGACCTCCTTTTGATATGATACGTTTGACTCTGGGACAATAATCTAAGATGTAAAATCCCCACTGTATATTAATTTAACTGTGAGAGTTTATCAATTTACTCCCAACCTTACAGATCTGTTTGGTAGGCAACACCATCACGGGTGCATATATTTGGTCCGACTTCCTAACAGTCCGAGAAACAATACTAGTCCGACATCCTACTCAAAGACTTTGGTCTGGTCACGTATGTGTCTTAACCAGCCATGCATGCCGGAGCCACAGGTGATTCTTAACCGGGCCACGTATGTGTCTTAACCAGCCATGCCGGAGCCACAGGTGATTCTTAACCGGGCACGTATGTGTCTTAACCAGCCACGCATGCCGGAGCCACAGGTGATTCTTAACCGGGCACGTATGTGTCTTAACCAGCCATGCCGGAGCCACAGGTGATTCTTAACCGGGCACGTATGTGTCTTAACCAGCCACGCATGCCGGAGCCACAGGTGATTCTTAACCGGGCACGTATGTGTCTTAACCAGCCATGCAAGCCACAGGTGATTCTTAACCGGCCACGTACGTATGTGTCTTAACCAGCCACGCATGTCGAAGCCACAGGTGATACTTAACCGGCCACGTATGTCGGACAATTGGTATGTCGGACTAACGTATGATGACTAATGAATCAATACTTCTCTTGCTTTTTTATTTTAACTTTTTGTGTTCTTTCTTAAATTCATGCCATATACTTATACTACAGCGTCACAAAAAAGTATCAAAAATAGCAGATCTACAAGCTTGATTTGTGCTTGTCGGTCTACTATTTTTGCCATTATGAATTTGAATACTGAAAAGTAACAGTTTTGGACATAATGAGGTTTCCACCAGACATTGACAATGTACTAATAGCCTACATCACAAATGCTTCCTCAATATTAAAGGCTGGACTTTATTGTCAGATGAATGGTATATTCTACTGTAGTCTGCCGTCTGTATGCATGTCCCTCAATGTCATTCCTGTATGTTCATGTTTTGTCCGTTGAATTCCGGTAGGAATCTCATACTTCGGCAGTTTGTGATTCTAAAATCAGATGAAAATGAACGCAGCTTTATCGTTGAATTTGATGGAATGTCTAGGACCTCGACACTTTGACAATGTGAGTAGAAGTCCTTCATACGGAATCCTCCGCATGTGGTATTTTAACAAGCAACACATCATTCTTTTACTTGACAATTTGTTCATCTGTGTGCTGTGCGCGTGTGTGTGTGTGTGTGTGTGTGTGTGTGTGTGTGTGTGTGTGTGTGCGCGTGTGTGCCTGGTTCATTGTTTCTCTCAGAGGAGAAAGAGTCGAGGAATTCCAAGGAGGAGGAACAGTGGGCTTTTCGCTTGCTCCCAGTTTGTCCTTATTTGCGTTTCAGTGGACGTTTTGTGTGAAAAGGCCTTTTCTTGTCCCTCCCAAGCACTGCAGCCACCAGCTACAGCAACGCGCCAGTCCCACCACGCTTTGTCGCTTATCTATTTATTTAGCTGCCGGCGTTAAATGGCAAAGAGACAAATTAGAGTGTAACGATAATGACCGCCATGGTTAACAACGCTCGCCTCTCCCCGAACAGAAGGAGGGAGGGCTGAGGGCTTCCAAAGGTCTACATTTTAACCTTTCTCCCTCGTCATTCTTTATCCTGATGTATTTCACACCGACTCAATGTGAATGACAATTACTGCTCTCCGTGTGAATAGGAGCTCTGAACTTTGTGTTTTTTTTTTTTTCATTCCTACCCCCCGATGTGGCGTCTTTCGGCCAACGAGAAAGCATAGTGCAGCTCGCGACTTTAGAGGGACACAATGAAGGAGGAGTTATTCTTTAGCAGGAGGCAGGGTCGGAGAAAGAGGGGGGCGAAAAAAGGAGGTCAAGAATCAGAATGAAAATGACATTTGCCATTGGTGGAGCCTGGCTTTTCCTCGCCAGCCATTGACTGAGCTCCATTTCCCAAAAGCACAGAAAGAGAGAGAGAGAGAGAGAGAGAGTGTGTGAGTGAGAGATCTGCATTGCAAATGTGCAGCAAGCGAGCAAGCTGCAGCACTGGGCTTTTTTTACAAGTGGACAGGCGGACCCAGGCATGGTTCCCACACACACCCCATCCGTCACTCACATACCCCTCCAACCCCACCCCCACCCCCTCGGCGGCCTCAATCTTAAGCACGGTGGTGTGGCGGAGGGGAGGCCCAGCGCCCCAGCGCTCTCTTCCCAGGAGGAGACACATACAGCAGGGCTATTGTTTCACCGCCACCGCCGAGGGAGGCTCCGGGGTCAAAGGGCAGGAGACGAGCAGCCTTTGACAACCGGGCTCCAAGTTCCTGTCATGGCAGCCAATTACATGCTTGTTTGTTTGTTTGTTTTCCCCGAGCTTTAGCAAAGTGCTTTCATGTACTGGATCATTGTATGGTGGATGGATCATTGTATGGTGGATGGCCATTTCTTCCCACCTCTATTCTGGATTTGACTATGGGCAAGCTATACTATATATATATATATATATATATATATATATATATATATATATATATATATATATATCCCTCAGGACTTTAATCAAAAAAGTCAACCAAAGAACAAGATTCCTATACAGGATCTCCTCACTGAGGAGATCCTGTATAGGAATCTTGTTCTTTGGTTTTTCACTGGTTGACAAAAACACCTTGAAGACACTAACAGGAGCCCTCGTACAAGGTTTCTTCGACTATGCATGCACCTCTTGGTACCACAGCACCTCAAAGGCCCTTAAAGCAAGGCTCCAGACTTCCCAAAACAAACTGGTCAGGCTACTACTTGGCCTCACCCCTGCCCACTTTGACAGACTGGAATGGCTTAGGTTTGATGACAGAGTACAGCATCTTGCAATGGGTCTGGTCTACAAGATTCGATACACCACCAAGATACCCATGTACCTGTCTAAATACTTCCTTAATGTCAACGAAGTCCACAACCACAACACCAGAGGGAGCTCAACAAACCATGTGCAACCCAGATTTGGCACAAACAAGCGACTAAATTCATTTTGCTCCTATGCCACCAAAATGTGGAACGCCCTACCAACGGTCATTAAGACATGCGAATCCCTTGACTCCTTCAAAACAGCTCTCAAAGGGCACCTACGGTTGGCTGCAATTCGAAACTGTCCCCCGTAAAATCTGAATCCCCCACCCACCCCTTTTCCCCTCACTGTATACGTTTTCTTTTCCCTTTTTACCTCCTTTATGATGATGATTTCCTGTTTTTTGGCTAGAAGTGTATATTTGTATGTCTCTAAATGTTATGATGAATTGAACAAGGTGGACCCTCTTGTAAACAAGTGTAGTGCTTTATTGGGTTGTCCACTCACAGTAAACATGTTTTTTTATTGAGTTGTGCTTGAAATGTACTGTAATTCTGCAAACTGTTAATAAATACTTCAATCAATCAAAACTCTATTTTGTGCACTCCTTTTTTCCCCTCTACACTATCTCTTTAAATGAAAATGGCCAATCTACAAGCTCACAACTAGGTCACGTTGTGAAAACAAGGCTGTGAAATTTCAGATCTGCTATTCCTATTGAGTGTTCGCCCTCATAATAGAGACGCATAAAGGCCATTAAGTGGATATCACCACTAATCCTCTGTGATTAAATAAAAACCAAAGTGGATTTGTTCAGTTTGTTAGCTAATTTACCCCCCCCCCCCCCCCACACACACACACACACACACACACACTCTAATGAGAGTAAATATTGCATTAATATCCAAAGATTATCTTACTGCGTTCATGGCAGAGCAGGGTTTCTTTCACATTTCTCACTCGACACAGTAATTCATTCTGCAGATGTTGAACTTATAAATTGCTCAGAGATCATGTCAGGAAAACAGCCAAAAACAGCAAGTCAGTGGATGCAGGGATTGCAGGGAAAAAAAACTGCATTAAAATTGCTGCGTTAACGACATTTTAAAGATTGGTAGACAGGAGAGCAAACAGCACACTTCATACATCCTACTTCTTTTCTTATTTATACATAATTTCTCTTGCAGCTCTTCATTATATTTATTTATTTTAAGGGGGGGGGGGGGGATGCTTACAAAAATGCTGATGTCCTAATTGTGGTTACTCGAGTATCCCAACACGTACGTGTGTGTGTGTGTGTGTGTGTGTGTGTGTGTACGCGCACGCACGCACACACACACTCGCACACAGTAGTGTATTTGAACTACTTGCATGCGACCTCTAACAGATACATCAATATAATCTTTGTATACAGTATATGGATTACCAAAAATATGACTACAATATTGAGTGCAGTATGCATTCTTAATGTGGGTCCCTGGCATGAAATATTTTCACTTGGGGGCCTGTGGCGAAATACAATATAAATTTGGGTGACTGTGACATGAAATTGTATTGAGAACCAAACTTTAGGATTAAGAGTCATGGGTTTACAACAAGGTTTCTGCATTGGACATTGTGAAGAACAATCCCAAACGACAACGGCAACAAGAGGCCTCCTTGAGAACGACCATAAATTCTCAGAAAGTCTCACATGACCCCCCCTCAACCAACCTGCCTCCCCCCTCTGTCGCCCGTCCCACCCCATTCTTTAGTTTGCTGGCTTTTTAATATTGAGAGTTTTATTGCCGGGCCTTGACATTGTGAGTGGGGTTTGTCGAGTGTTGTGGTCTAGGGGGTGAATAGTGAGCCGGGTGTTGTTCCTATTCTTGGGAGCCGGTAGTAGCAGTAGTACTGGTTTGAGTTCTCAGGTTGTTCTTTAAGCACCCCCCCACCCCCCACCCCCGCCCTTTAAAAAAACAGAGGACCACTTCGTGAATGGGAGCACTGGAGGCTCGGGGGCTCTTTTGTAAATGCCCCCCCCCCCTTTTCTGTCTGTCCCGCTCTGCCGTCTTTATGTGTGTGTGGAGTGGACTGGGGTCTGGCGGCCTTTGAGACGGGACGTGGAGGTATGCGCCCCGGGAGAGCACACGCTCGGGGAGACTGAAAGGAAAAGGGGCTTTGAGATCTCAGCCCCGTGGCCCCTGGTTTTAAAAATACACAGCTGATTTCCCCGGCACCAGAAAAGTGTATGTGTTAATTATTAAGGTGATGAGACAATACAGCATTACAGAACCATAGTGTTGCAGGCGTGGAATAAAGTGCTCTTGAAGAACACTCTGCAACAAGTAGCCATTAAGGAAATAAAGAAAATGTTTCTGCAGTCGGAAGAAAATGTAATTAAGTCATAAAATGCAACTTTTCAACTTCAAGTGTAACGCAATGCAAAAAAAGGAAGCAATAAATATCACATGAAATTAAGCCCACAAAAGTTATTGCTGTACCAAAAAACAGTTTTTTCATCATGTTTTTTTCAAATTTTGTTCCATAATTCATAACGGAAAACACACGTTCCAGTGGAAAAGTTTTCTCATTATAAGTTGAGACTCATCCCCACCCCATTTTGCTTCTGCACACTGAGTGTAGGCAATATATAGGCATGTGTCCATTTGTACCCCCTCAGGAAACTGCAGGATTTAGCACTCAGAATTTTGCAGAGCAAAAAGAAAAAAGAAAGAAAGTGCAAAAGGATGAGACAGAGAGAGTTTTTCTCTAAGTAGGTGAAGAAAATGAGATTTTTTTTTTGTTGACAAAACTATGCTTTGGTGTTTCTCTCTCCCCGGCACTCTCCCCAATTCGGGGGAGCAACGTCAAGCGCCTCTCCAAGAGACGAGTGTTAACGAGCAAATTGATTTCAAACAGCGTCTGGGTGAACAGAGAGCCTGTCCCTGTGTCACACACTGTGCTCTACTATTCTGTCTCCTCCTTTCTTTGCTATATCTCTCTATTCCCACCTCTGTCCCTCTTCACTCTATCTCTACCAACCCAAATTCTTCCCTCCCTCTCTCTATAGCTCCCTTCATCATCTCTTTCTCTCCATCTTACCTCTCCACCTTTTCCATCTACAATCTTTGCCTACCCCCCCCCCCCCCCCCTTCCCCCCCTCTCTCTCTCTGCCGTGCGCTGACAGAGGTTTTTGACAGCGGTGGTAAATTCACTCGGCAGACCTGCTGGGAGGCAGGGGAGTTGCATGCCGCAGTTTGCCGATGGGGAAGGGCTCCTTTTTCCGCGCTTCAAGGACCCGGCCTGTCTTCGGGGCGGCCTGTCAGTAATACAGAGGCTGATAATAAATTAATTACCGAGCCACGCAGCTGTGGCTGTGTGGAAATGAGCTCAGAGGCACAGGGACTTAGAGGAACAAAAAAGTGTTTGCACTCACTGATTGACTATAAGGTTTCTTTTCTATTCAATATTTAGCTACCTGTACACTGCCCAGGTCTTAATTAGTACCAGGCATGAATGCCTGCAGAAGTGTCTCCAGGACTACCCCTATAGTAAATATATTACCTCATGTTGTATACACAACATCCTCATCAGAGTTAATTTAACTCTGGTGAGTTCAATACAGGTCCTGTGAACAACACTCTACACATAATGCTAACGCACGCTGGGCAAGACCTATACACTGTAGAGTGCATTGCTGAAATTTGGCGGAAGTAGCGGGATTTTGGCAAGGTACCGCTCAAGGAAATGACGTTGACGCTTTAAAAATCTGTTTACATTCTCCGCGAATGAAACAAGTGTTGTGATTGGTCAAAAAATATCGTATACGGGGGATATAGATCTGACGGATGTTCTGGACTGACATTTCTCTGCCTTATATTGTGACCAGGCTTTTCTCTTCGCAGATGAGTAGGGCTGGCACCGAGGCTAGTGCTAACGTGTGCACATATTATACTACCCAGACACGGCCCCTCCCTCGACTTATCAAAAAGACAATTTAGCTTACGTGTGAAAGCATCTGAACAGACATTGTCCTGTTGGGTTCTACGTGTATGAAGGATAACCTGACCCGATTCCCCGGACATTTTTCAGGGTTCATGTGTGAAAGCTCTTTCTCTCCCTGGCTCTGCATCTCTCCGTCCTCTTTCTGTGTTTGTCTTCCTACTGCAATCCGGAACGTATTTGAATGAATAATCAACCTGTATGCATGTTAACACATTAACACATGTTAACGCAGTGGTTGGAGCTGGTCTCCCTACTCTTCCATTCAGAAATGAAGACGCCTCAAGCGTCTTCCCAGGCCACCCAGGGGTAGAGTGGCCGGTAGAGATCGACCACGAGGTTCCCACTTCGATGTACAGGTTGCACGGTTGCACGGCTAAATGTAATGCACAATCTATGTAAAGCGCTTTGGATAAAAGCACAATATAAAAGGTACCATTTACCAAGCTGTCTGGGATGGGATGAGCAGTAGATGTTTGATCTCAGGAGAGACCAAATACAGGAGACTATGGCAGTTCTCAGGTAGGACCAAAAACGTGCGGATTGCAGCATTAAAGCTGCATGTCATTTTCCTGGTCTGCTGACATTTATACCACTGAGAACCTTCCTGCCGGGGATCGAACCAGGAACTTTCCAGCTGCCCCCAATACTACAATAATACTTTTATCATTTTACAAGTCTTTTGTATAATGCTTCAACTGTGGCGGTATTGCGTGTGCATATGTGCTCGTACATACATGTGTGCGACTGTGTGTATGGAGGGGTTAGTGCCTCCCCTGGGAGAAACCTGCTCTTTGAAGCCATCTGTCATTTGTCAGAGGAAAAATCCTACTACATGACCACAGAGAGAGAGAGAGAGAGAGAGAGAGAGAGAAGGGAGAGAGAATCCTGAAAAATAACAGTTGTGGACATATGAGGTTTCCTACTACATGATGAGAGAGAGAGAGAGAGAGAAAGGTAGAGAGAGAGAGGTAGAGAGAGAGAGAGAGGAGAGAGAGCAGGAGATAGGTAGAGAGAGAGAGAGAGAGAGAGAGAGAGAGAGAGAGAGAGAGGAGAGCTGGAGAGAGAGAGCAGGAGAGAGGGAGAAGGGAGAAAGAATCCTGAAAAGTAACAGGACATATGAGGTTTCCACCCGACAGAGATGACATTGGGATGGATATGTAAGACCAAGAGAAAGTAGGAAGTAGGAATGCTTTTGTGTGACGCTGCACTATATTATCAAGTCAGGCATTAATTAAGGTTCAGTTTCCCACCTGACAGAGGCGATAGAATAGTGGTTCGAGTCTGGGGACCACAAGAGGTCCTTAAGGGGATTCCAGTGGGTCTCCAGTAAAATGTGTTTATCAGCTATTTGAAAATAACCATTTAGCAAGCTTGAATAGATGTGCTATTTTAAAAAACAAAACAAAAACACAAATCTTGCAATGGGGGGGTCTGTGACGTGTGGTACAAAAGATTTTTAGATTTTTAGAAAAATAAAGTATAATAGAAATAAAATAGACTTCGACTGTCACATGATGAGAATCACTTGAAAAGCTTTTACGAATAGTTTCACAATGACAAACGACGACAACAAATAAAGATGCTTTGCATCTGCCATGAATTAACGCCAACGTTTCACACGGAAGCATCGAAAAACAGGAGGGGAGTCAGTGAGGTTCAAATATCTCTTTAACATAATCTCAAACTTTCCTTATACACAAATTCCTCTGGTAGCTTTGAGGCAGGATCAAATGGCTTATGCTGAGATAAGAGGCGGCAGCTATAGGTTTGTTCAGCTGCTGACATTCTACTTACTTGACAGGATATCGTGTGTGTGTGTGTGTGTGTGTGTGTGTGTGTGTGTGTGTGTGTATATACATAAAGTATGTATTTATTCTCCCTTTTCAAGTCTTCGCTCTGTAATATGTAATGCATTCTGGACACGAATGTCATGATGGATGTCGAATCCAAAAAGATACTGGTAGAAATAAAGAAAGAAAGAGAGGCCATGTTAAAAAGTTAAGTTTATGAGTGAGGTGAGACTTAACTGCAGTGTTTATGGGGGACAGAAAAGGAATAGGCTGGTTAAGTGAATTTGTCTCACCTGTCTCCACTCAACCCGATTCATACTGTCACACGGACATCAGGGAGCATACTGTACATTTGGCATAGGCCTATTTGATAAAGCTAGACTAGTGGTTCTCAAACATTTTATTTGATAAAGCTAGACTAGTGGTTCTCAAACATTTTCGTGTCAAGGCACCAAATTGATACGTATTCTTTTGGGTATTGAAATTTTAAAATCATGTTACCAAATATTTTGGGCAATAGCAAATGATTACAAAAGGAGGTCAAATTAAGATATAGCGAGCATTCAGTGCCACACACGGAGCCTGGGAATGGCTTCAAAGGGTCAAAGGTCACTGAGTGAGTTGAACAGGAAATAGCCAATACGCTGAACGTCATTACCCTGTTCTGGCCAATTACAAAATTGTTTATCATTGCTACTTCAATATCAATCATTTGGATTGGCTTGATTAGGCCAAGTTATCATCGTGTGGCTCAGGAGTGGCCTATAACTATTAATCTTTAATAGAATAGAAGAGATTAGCAGAAAAATTGGATTGAATGGTAACAGCAATGGGAATTATGTTCCAAAATGTTTGCCATAGATTTTTCATGTAACAAATAATAATGCTTACTGTTCATTCATCAGGTTCAATGTTCATGATTAAAAAAATATGAGGCTCCAGTTCACACTTTACAAATAACCAGAAGAGTTGTGTTACTACTACTTTTGCTACTTTTGTCCACGTAGGTGGTACATGTGTTGTCTTTTGCAAATAAAAGGTGTCTGGATTGGGAATTCTATATTTTCAAATGACTTCAGACCAAAACGCCTGAAAACTTGGATCTTGTCCAAGTTGAATTCTCTGGTAGTATGATGTTTTAGGCTGCCCAGCCAGGAAGCAATCAACACAGTTCAATAATGAGCCCAGCACTGTTTAAACCATGCCGGGGTGGGGGGCCTGCGCTGTTTATTTTCCTTGTATCGCCTTGCATTTGCCTTTTAATTTCATGGCCAAGTGGACCCCATCCCTCTGACATCCTGGCCCCCCACTCACCCAGCCAGCTATCGCACGCACACAAGCAGGGCAAGCATGCACGCACGCACATTTTTTAACACACCCTCTCTCTAAACTATACATATAGACAAGCATAGAGTTTGTGACATATAATTCTATGAACATGCAGACATGAATGGACATACATGCACTCCTAAACATGATTTATCACATGCACTTTTATACATACCGGTATACAAACTAGCACACGTCTAATAGACGTCTAATATACGTATAAATGGCCATCTAAAAATGGGTTATAAATGGCATAAAAATGAGTGAATGAAAAGTTTTTTAGCGGTCTAGGCTTAGGTTATATTGAAAACGTTATTTCAATATAGACAGTCTATATAGATGTATACAAAACTGCTAATCAACGTCTAGGACCTAGCTTTATAGACCGCTAAAAAAAAACCATAATTTTTAGACCAACTATAACCAATTTTTAGGTAGACGTCTAATAGACGATCGACTATTGCTCAGTGTTTGAGGTAAATGATGGTCTCAGATGACATAATTATGCCCATGTGCCTTCTATCACACACACACACACACACTTCTATCGTGCGTGCATGTGTGTGGATGCATCTCCACGAGGGAATTGAACGCTGCTGTGCCTATCAGCTGATTCTCTTCACTCCATAAAGATGTCATCAGAGACAGACGCTGTAAATCGAAGGAACGGAAGGACTGTTTCCTCTCTCTGAACTGAATCAAAGCCGGTTCAAACACACTTATCGGCAGACAATCAGTCACATTTATATGACAGCTGACATCGTTGGTCTACATTTGCAGTAGACTTACGGTGACACTGTGCCGACAGTTATGAGTAGACAGACTGAAAACATGTAAAAAGTGGACTTGAGAGACAGAGACGCGGTGCCGGTTCAGCGTACCGATAGAGGGTATACTATGCTATGCACATGCATAAATTGAGTGTCAAAGTGAGTTTAACGTCATTTCACGTCGTTTAATACAATCAGATAGGACTGTTCTGTTTGGATGTATGGGCTATGAAGGCCAGAATAGTTAGGGCCCTTTTTTGCCACTCAGTAGGCATTCCAGCATAACTTCCAGGTATGATGATGATGTCACCATATCCTATGTCCGCACCAATCGCGGGTGGGACCTACCTGGGCATCTAAGTATAGTGTTGGACTAAGTGCTTGAACCGTGAAAATGTACTATTTTATGAAGAATCTTTGCTACTGTCAACTGATACAGAAACACATTTTTGTCCTTGGAAATAAGACAACTTGATAAGACATACTCCGATCAATCATGTCGTGATATGTAGTGAACTTGATATTGTCGCCAAATGTTCGCCACCAGAACAGGGACACTCGGGTTCATATGGTTCCATTAATGCTCACGATTTTGCTCAGGGTTTTACAAGTTAGGTGGCCTAACAATAAACCACAACTCACAAACCAAACCCAAAGTGCGTTCACCGATGACTCATTCGCTATTCATTCATTCATTCAAAGTAGCATCGGTCACTCCTCCTCATTTTCTAATAATGTGTTCCCTCTGTCCTTCCACTCCCTGGGTGTCCACTTGGCCTGTTGGTTGGAGCGGCCTGGAAAAAGGTCACGTCTGTGGAACAAGAGCAGCCCGGAGCCAATCCAAGCAGGCAAGGCTTTTCCTATGAGAGCATCAGAGCAAATTAGGCCCTATACGGTCTCAGGCACATCTCTGCACATTTAGCACAAGTGCGTAGCCAAAATGAACCTGTGGCAGTTCAGCCTTGTGCTTAGGGTGGCATTTTGGTGGAAAAAGAAATAGGTGAGTTTGAAACGGGATGGTTTCCTGTGCAAAATTGAGTGTCCGTTATTTGGGCTGCCAGTGGTGAGGTTTCCAGGTTTGTGTGAAGCTCCATTGGAAAACAGAAGATGCTGTTTAGGCAGCACAGGTGGTCAAGCATAATGGACCGGTTTAAGTTTCAACGGACCAAAGAAGGTGGAAACTGTTACTTTCCATTTCCTGAAAAGTTACAGGTTTGGACATACAAGCCAGGCTTCCAACTGACAGCAGTGATATACAGTACTGTACAGTAGGCTTATAGGGACAAACTATATCCTCTTTTGAGGTTCACTATGGTGTAAACACTTAATGCTGTCAAGTTGTTTTGGATGTGCACTGTATTCGAATGGAATTGGGTGATCCATTGATAAAGCAATGTGACAGTTCTCCAAACATACTTATACTGTACATACAATATTAGGGGAACATAATAGTAGCATAATACGGCACGAAGGGTGGGATGACTTATGGAAAAGGGGGCATTGGGAGTCTCAGTGAGCATCACAACCTTTGTCTCAAACTCCCTCACTAGTTGTGAACTGCCTACACTGTTGAAGAAGAAAAACTGCATGCTGAAGTTGCTCATGGCAAACAGTTACAAGACAGAGGTTGCACTGGGCAGCTCCCCAGGTGTTCATGCGAGTTGCACTACATGAATTACTTGTAGACTTCGAGGAAAGTTTAAAAAAAAAAGTCAATTCAGAGTTATAAGGAAACAAAACAAACTTTATAAGAAAATATAAATGAAGTTATCTATTTTCAAGCTGGCAAAGATGAAATATACTACAGTATGAAATAAAAACAAAAAAAAATCCTCACCCTCACCGTACCCTTATGGCTCTACTGTGCACAAACTGACCTGCATGCAAAATCTGTTTAGATTTTCCACATTTCCAAATCTTAGGAGTGGGATTCATTTCCGCTGACCTGCTTGTGAGCCTCCCAGAAGAACCCTGGGAGTTGGAGTCTTGACAGATCTTTACTGCGTGTAGCCTCTGATTGAGTGATGTCAGACTTGCAGCCAGGCCCCATGGGTAACGTAGTTTCAACCTAAGACCCTATCTAGCGGCCAAGCGGTTTGGGGGAAGATGGCCGGCCAAGTCTGAAACTTGGCAGGAGTGTACCGGTTTGACATTTCTTTTCGGCTCACAGTGACACCGCTAGAGGCAGATCAGGATTGGATTTGTTAGAAATTATAATAATGCATTTGTAAGTAGTAATATTACCGGTAACAAAAGTTGCACAGCATTTTGAAAGGTCTGATTTAAGAACTCAGGGAAGTAGCAGCTCTTGCTGCAAGGATAAGATGGGCAGGTTGTGAACCTGTAGATGTGTTCCATACACTCAGTGTTAATAGTCCGGCAGCCGACAGCCAGGCTTCTTTTGTTTAAAGTGGGATTATTTTTATTGGCCTAAAATATTGTCTATAAACATACATTCATGAATCCACTTGCTGACCAGCTGTCACTATTGGGCAATACATTTTTTTCATTAACGTCCTATGGCAGGCAAAATTGTCAAAAATGTCAAACTTTCCTTTTGCTTTAAGTAGCATGTGACATGTCAAACTAGGGGGTTTTCATGAATCTGAATCCATTCCATGCATTAGTTTTGCACAAAAAACAACATAAAAACGTCATGGCAAATGTGATAAGGTCAGCAAAAATGTGATGAGGTCAGCACATTTTGTGGCTGTGGCTATGGCTGTTTTTAGCCCAAGGAGTGTATTTTGTGCAAAACTAATGCTTGGAATGGTCAGAATAATGAAAACATCCTAGTTTGACATAGGATGAAAATTTACCAATACAGACAGCCGGTAAGCAAGTGGATTAATGCAGAATATGTATATAGACAATATTTTAGGCCAATAAAAAAGACTATATACCAAATTTCCCACCCGTCCACCTCGACTGCTGGACTATAAATGGACATTTCACTTTCAAACATATTTGGGATAATTTTTATTGTCTACTCAGACTTTTAGGAGCACCCCAGACAGCTGTTCCAGTTGCTTGATTCAGAATATTGATATTTGATATTAATTGGTGTTCTTCTGCTGCCGTTATGCACGCGCATGCTGTTGCTTATCAGTGTGACGTCGTCTCCTATACAAGTCCATTGTAACTTCAAACTCAATTTTAACCCTGCAAGACACAGATATATTTCTACTTGCAAAAAAGAGATTTCAACCTTACTACCACTTGTACTACTAGGACTGTAGAGGAAATTATGTAAAATAAATTATAATAAAAAAATATATATGATAAGTTCATCGAAAACACTTCTAATGAGTGAGGGGTCGTGGTTTTTCTATTACTTTTTCATTTAACATTTTTTGGGAAAAAATAAAATACAATATATAATGTTTTACTTAATTAATGAAGAAAGTAATTGAAAAAACACGGCCCCTCACATACAGTATTAGGAGGGCACTATATGAATCACCAGAACCAAGGGCGGGTGTTTCTATGAATCTATCATGGTTAAAATGGAGATTGAAGTTATTATGGTTTGTTTAGGAAGGGGGCGTGTCTGATGAAATCAATATCAAATATTGAAATACTGAATCAAGCTACTTAAAAACTGCCTGGGGTTCTCACAAAAGCCTGATGTGAAGATGACCCAAACATGTTTGAAAGTGAAATAATCCCTTTTAATGAACACTGGTCAATTATAGGATGCCTGTGTACATTTTGGGCTATATCTAGCCTTACCCCTTTATGCCTAAACGCATTTGCCATTTTTTACTATTTTGAAAAACCTTTTAAAATAGTTCAACTAGCCGATCTACAAGCTCACAACATGTCGATGGTGATCGGCTATAGTTGAACTATTTAAAAATGTTTTTCAAATTAGTAACGAATGGCAAATTAGTTTAGGCATAAGGGGTAAGGGATAGATATAGCCCTTCATGTCTTACTGACATTTTCGTAAATGAATGCCTTACTTGATCATACTACAACTACACAGTCACACAAAAGGATTTTGGAATTTTAATCCTGAATCCCTTCGGACAAATGAGGTTTCCACCTGACAGAGCCGATTTGTTACTGTATTGGGTTTATAGTAAAAGAAAAAAAAGAAAAAAAAAAGAAGATATATACCGGTATACAAAACTATTTGTATAGTGGTATACAGTATATTGCAACGATGTGTTGTTGTGTTGTTGTCACACAATCCCAAGGCACATCTAGACTTGTCTCAGGGCACACCAGTATGCAATTAAAATTACTTGGAAGCCTGCAGTAAGTTTAAGTAAGTACCCCAAAATTGTACTTCAGTAGTACTGAGAAAATGTATTTGCTTACTTTTCATCGCTGTGTGTGAGCATGTACATTGTGCATGCATGTAATAGCATAGATAGCCTGACCCTGACATTTGCTGTTGTGCTGCACTTTGCACATTGTGCACTTGGGAATGAAATGGCCTCACATCTTGCACAAGAAAAACCTAAGGTATCCCACATATGCTGTGTGTGTGCGTGTGCGCTCGTGCATGCGTGCGTGCGTGCATGCTTATTTGTGGCCACATGTCCCCACAAGTGAGGACCATTTTGGTTGTCCTCATACAATAAATGTTTGTGTTTATGGTTAAAAATAATGTGGAGAGTTAGGCTTAAAATGAGAATAGGTTTCAGGTTGGGTTCAGGGTTAGGATTAGGCATTTAGAGATTAGATTTAGGGGTCGTAGCTCTGCTAGTTTTGGCTATTTTCATCTGTTTTCAATGCCATCCAAAACAAGTTATGCTGTCATGGTGTCACAGTAATAAAAAACACACAAACACATTAGAATATGAAAATAAGGTTTCTGCCCGACAATGTACGTATGTATTTCTTTAACAATGGCTACAGGACGATGTTGATTTATTTGTAGCGGCGGGGTGTGGAGATGCTGACATGGTGTGTATTTCCCTGTAGAGCCTGACTTTAACAAACACAATGTGCTGATGTCACCGCAGAGCCATGACTCCAGTCTTGTAAAGCTGCTGATGTAATGCTGACGTGTGTGTAATTATGTGTGAGCGTGATGAAGAGGGACAGATGGAGGGGGTCAGGGGGGCGTAGGGGGGTGTGTGTGTCAGAGAGGGGTACTGTATGTACAGTATGTACTGTATATTGTTGGTATCAACAGATACCTTGTATCTCCATATTTATTAGTTTTTTCACCACACCAATACTTTGGCGTACAAGCGTGTCCAGCAAAAGTAGCTAAACTATTTTTGCTGTGTGTGTTATTATGTTAGTTAGTATTAACAAGAGCTTGTGACTAAATTAACTACATTGGATCCATTCATTGGAGCACAGCTTCTCTTTAGCTATTTCCTGAAAACTAACCATTTTAGACATAGGTACAAGGTTTCCACCCGACTGCGGTAATGATATGCAAGAAGGTGAGAAAGTCAAAGCAAGAGATTGAAATATTAATTCCCCTCAACAATGTTATTGCAGCCATACACAATGAATGCACATGCTGTACATGTATGTTCATGCCTGTTTGCATCCCCATATGTACTGTATGCACACATGCATGCATGTACAGTATGTGTGCACGCACACACACACACACACACACACGGTTCCTAGGCTTCCACTGAGGCCCTCCTTTACAGTACGACTGTGTGTACAAGCCAGAGCTGATGGCTGGCATGTGTCTGAAATACACTCCCCCTCCCCCCCCCCCCCCTCCCCTTCCACCGGGCTTCTCCTGAGCTCTGCCATCGACAGCTGCGCTTTTAACAAGAGCTCCGAGATTCAATTACTGGCCCCGTTTTCACTCTGAAACCTCATCAGCTGAGGCACACAGGAAATTGCCTCTCGTCGTGTCAAAAAAAGGTGGTAACTGGATTTCTGGCACCGCTCAGTGAAAACGTTCAGTCCAACCCGGGTTGCACGGTACGCAACCGACCAGCGACTGCCGACCAGTAAGCCACGTGCATTCAGGACAGATATAGAATCACATTGCAAGACTGATAAGGTGGACAGATCACAAATGTCGCCCACAACGTTGTGGGGAACATTTGTGATGAATGATCAGTTTGTGATGATCACACCTATTCTGGAGTGAACATTAGCCAGAAAGAAATCCCATCAGAGGGTCTAAGTACAGAGCCACTGGACTTGGAGAAGGGAAGAGAGAGACAGAGAGAGAAAGGGGGGGGGGGGGGGAGGGTTCAGTCACAGAGGCAGAGGTTTAGGTGAGTCAGTGCAGAGGGAAGGGTTCAGTCACAGAGGCAGAGGTTTAGGTGAGTCGGTGCAGAGGGAAGGGTTCAGTCACAGAGGCAGAGGTTTAGGTGAGTCAGTGCAGAGGGAAGGGTTCAGTCACAGAGGCAGAGGTTTAGGTGAGTCAGTGCAGAGGGAAGGGTTCAGTCACAGAGGCAGAGGTTTAGGTGCAGTCAGTGCAGAGGGAAGGGTTCAGTCACAGAGGCAGAGGTTTAGGTGAGTCAGTGCAGAGGGAAGGGTTCAGTCACAGAGGAAGAGGTTTAGGTGAGTCCATGCAGAGGGAAGGGTTCAGTCACAGAGGCAGAGGTTTAGGTGAGTCAGTGCAGAGGGAAGGGTTCAGTCACAGAGGCAGAGGTTTAGGTGAGTCAGTGCAGAGGGAAGGGTTCAGTCACAGAGGCAGAGGTTTAGGTGAGTCAGTGCAGAGGGAAGGGTTCAGTCACAGAGGCAGAGGTTTAGGTGAGTCAGTCACAGAGGCAGTGAGATGTTCTTGGCCGTCGACAGTGTGAAGGAGTGAACACAGGAGGGGATAAATCATACGCCTGTGGTTGCAGGCTGATCTCTCACTGACTCCGTCTCTGTTTTTCTCTCTCTCTCTCTCCCTCTCAGTCTGTCTTATACTGAATTTATAATCTGTCGTACTGCGGCCGGTGTGGCTCATCACAAATACCAGATCTGCAAGCCCACAGCGCACAGCGTGGGCTTGTAGATCTGCTATTCGTGACACAAGTGACACAAGTACGGTATACAAAATTGGCGTTCCAGCCTCTCTTTCTCACTCCCTCGCTCCGTCTGTAACTCCTTTGTCTCTCACCCTCACACGCAGTCTCTGTCTCTCTCTGTCTGTCTCTCTCTCTTTTTCTCTCTCTCCACTAGTTTTCCTCTCTCTCTCTCATCTCCTCATGAGTGTAGCCATCCACTCCATCCCTCCCTCCCTCCCTCCCTCCCTCTCTATCTTTCTTTCATCATGGCCCACTGTTCCCTCCTCCTCTGGTTGTGAATCAGGCTGTAGTGGTTGTCGGTTCCAGTCCTGACAGTAGCAGAACCTTAACATAACAACCGTCTGACAGGCTGAATATTCACGCGGTGGCTCCGCTGCACTAAATATCGTGGAGGGAAATTATATTATGCCAACAACATCATTGGAAATTAAGACGTTATGCTCTCAGTGAACCGTGACGGTAGGTGACTGTAAAAACAAAAAATAAATTAAACTATTATTTTTTTTGCTCCCTGGCTCCAGTTTCTTTAGCCAAGCATTCTGCAGAATATACAACTCATACAATACAGCACAGGCAAAATATGAGGGATCATTCTCAGATGTGATTTTGAGCCCAGAAACCTTTCCTGTTTGTCGCTGGCAATTTGACTGATCCATCATTCAATCCTCATTCTCTCTCTGCGTTCCTCCCATTCCTCCCCGACCACTATCCCGACTCCCTGTTGCTGATTGACATACCTTGCACTTCGTACGTCACTCTGGATAAGAGTGTCTGAAAATGCCCATCACTGTACATGCATGGCTAGAAATGCATTTCAAGATATTTCCCTGACAAGTCATAAGTCACATTGAATAAGAGCAACTGTCCAAAATGTGACTGTGTCTCAGGTATGGGCAGGGTTCTATATATTTGGAAAAACCCAAAACTATGTGGTTAATGGGGGAGAGGGGGACCCCTAGCAAATCGAACCCTGGGTATGGAGGGATTAGGTGAAGTTGTTCTAATCGGTTCTAATGCAAATATCCGCTCATTTTCCACGCTTGTGAGGTTTTGCTGGCAGACATGCCAGTGATTGAGGTCTGCTTGGCCGCAGGCTCTGCTTTTTCCGAGGAAGGGAAGTGCATCAAGCTATTGCTTTCCTCTTCCACTTTTACCTCACACACCGTTTGGCTCCGTTCAGCTATAAGGATTCAACCATTTAAACCTCTCTGTACACACTGTTTGGCTCCGTTCAGCTAGGATTCAACCATTTAAACCTCTCTGTACTAGGGCTGGGTGATATGACTTCACCGCTTGGCTCCGTTCAGCTAGAATTCAACCATTTAAACCTCTCTGTACTAGGGCTGGGTGATATGACTTCACCGTTTGGCTCCGTTCAGCTAGGATTCAACCATTCAAACCTCTCTGTACTATGGCTGGGTGATATGATTTCAAACCCATATCACCATTATTTAAAGGTTTTGCCTCAATGGCGATTAATGAGCGATTATTACAAAACTATACTGTATTAGTGAACATGCAGTAGCAGACATACAAGTTCACAATACATCACAATGCTATTTTTACAGTGTGGTATAATAATACAGAGTTAAGTGTATTAAGAGTTAATAATACTGTCAGACTAATCGTTTTGGCTGGTAATTCAGTCTGGCAGTGTGCCGCAGGTTCGACTCCCGATCACTACGGCCTTTACTCCATCTCAGCCCCATCTCTCTCACCATTTCCTGTCAGCCTACTGTCACCCTATCCCTCTATAAAAATAAATAAATAAAGGCGAAAGCCAAAACCACAAAACTAAAAGTCAGGATGTTTACTCATTTGAGAATGTACCCACAATTCATGTTATGTCAGCTCTTATAGAGTCAGAGAGGGAGGTGGTGAAATATGCAGAGTAAATGAAAGGAGTAAATCACATATCTTCTTTTGGGGCAAAAGGAGAAGACGTAAGGTTGACTGTGTCCAAACTAAAGCAGCCTAAATGCATTCAAAATGTACTAGAGGACAAACAAAAAGGACCTGTTTCCAAATGCTAAATTACTGTTTTCGAAAGAAAAGGAAGAAAGTAAAAAAACAGCATGGAACATGAACATTTTCTGCAGACAGGAGTCTCTGGAATAGTCATCAGTGGAGAGACTGGCTGGCCTGGATGTGCACAGCGCTGACAGTGGCTTCGGAGAGAGCGTTTCCTAGTGCACATATCATGGTGTCAACACACACACACACACACACACACACACACACACACACACACACACACACACACACACACACACACACACACACACACACACACACACACACACACACACACACACACACACACACACACACACACACACACACACACACACACACACACACACACACACACACCAAACTAAAGATCTCTCTCTCTTTTGCACGTATACGCACGCAAATCTGTCTCTTTCTCTCCAACACTTTCTCTCCCTCACTTTCTCTCCCTCTCTCCCAAAATAAATAACCAAGGTTCCTATAGCCCAAGCACATTCCTCTGCTGAAAGTGCCTGCTTCATTTTCTCCTGGTCTTTGGGCGCATTCTGCTGTGTCTGTTACACGTTGTGTCTGCCATTTGGGAGCTATTGAGCAGTGGTAATTGAATGTGGACGGGGCTAATCTGGGCTACTTAGGTTGGAGCTTCCTCCTGGGAGAATGGCCGCTTCCCACCAATCAATCATCAGTCGTCAACAGCACACTCACTGGATTGGCCGCTTCCTCTTGACCTCTTCACTTCCTGGTGTGCCTGGCCTCCCTGGCTGCCTTGAGTGGAAATGTGTTGTGTGCTGCTGCATGCTGCCGGGCAGAAGACTCACATCTCCATGTTTCGTAAATAGTCTCCGACGGGTAAAACTGTTACTTTTCAGCTAGGATTCAAATTAAAAATAGCATGTAGTATGATCAAGTAGACAAAAAGTTTAAATACTGAGATAATAAGTGTATGCCCGACAGCAACAAAATACTATTCTCGTACAAGAACGTTGCAGAATTTACATCTCATATGATACCAATATATAATAGCATGGAAGATGCAGCACAACAGCAGAGAAAATAGGTAAAACAAGGCGGCTCAGAAGGAAGAGTTGTCTGCGAATAAGAAGGTTCTGCTCCTAATGAGCAGCTGGTGCCTTGCTTGGCCAGGCTGCCTCCATCATCAATGTCTGAATGAAAAATACAGTCTAACGAACTTGGTGTATAACATTTCTATTGACTGATGAGCTCATGAAAGGATTCTCTGTAATAATGGGGGCATCCATGGAAATCAATCTAATTGTATGGTCAAAGATAATGGGTCTACAGGGTGTTATTAGTCAAATAGGGAAGATCCGCGGTGCAGAGCTTTGAGTTATTATGTCAATCACACACAAGCACAGACAGAAGCCATAATTGAAGTGCTTTGACTCTTAAGTTGTCGAACACATCTGATCTGACTGAGGCATCGCCCAAGGATGCAGGGTGTGCCCTTATGTGAATGCACCATTTATAGAAAATTGAGAGCCTCTTTTGCATTGTATAGGCCCTTGTATTCCGGCAGTTTTGTTTGTAACCATAAACCTATCTTTATCCTCCCCCAGGCTCTGCACGGCACAATGCTGAGATTCAATTTGTAAAAGTGTAAAATGGTCCGCTTAAAATTGACACCCAGGATTTTACAGTGTTGTGGAGTGGGGAAAGTGATATTCCTTGCTCAGCTTGCCTCAGCAGCAGCAGCAACAACAAGGGAGAGAAATCTTTAAATCTCTGAGCGTCAAGCAGTAAATCTAGTTTCCTTTCTTTTTCTTCGGTAACAGGCCTTTGCTGGACTCGCTCACTGGGAGAGCGAGCATGAAAACACATAGGGTTGATTCGTAACCCCATTATTAAACTTGTGAGCTGACACAGGAGAGGGGGGAAACTCTCCTAAACTCTCCTGTGTCACATTAAAGGCTGCTAAAAAAAGGCTACAGAACAATTCCAGTGTGCCAAATGGGAGGTAAAAGAAAGAAAGAAAGAAAGGACAGACAGACAGACAGACAGACAGACAGACAGACAGACAGAGACTGGGGCATTTATTGTATTTTGTAGCTTATTATTCAGTTTGTTATATAGTAATCACTAATCATTAAGGCACGCTGGGTAACAGCATTAGCCAAGGCCAAACCGACTGCCAAGTTACCAATGAACACATTCTGACCAAAAACTATGCAAGCCATGAGCACTTAATGAATTAATCCCTGTGCGTTCCATCGAACATGCCCAACGTTACTAAATTAAGCTTCCTGAAGGATTGGTAAACCGTGTGTGCAGCTCAGCCGCTGCGGAGACAGAGACACAAGTAGGCGCTTGTACAACATGTCAATTAGCGGACGCTAAACTGCACGCACAGCACGGAGGTTGTTCCAAGGTCGAGGGGGGGGGGGAAACAAATTCAATATATTGGCTCCTTCCTCCCTTTTCCAATAAACGTCAGTACGACCGACGCTGTGCACTGGGAGATGAGGGGGAAAGTATAGAGGGGAACAGTTGCAGCCTGTTAAATTAAAAGCAGCACGGCTAATTTACTGAGTGCAGTATCTGTGTATACCTTACACTTCCAAAGTAAACAGGGCCTGTGTATTTCTTTCTTTATTTTTTATTGCTGTATTACCTCAGGTTTTTTAGCACTGTGGGCTGTGGCGGTTGTTTAAGATGGAGGGGGAAAAAAATAGAAGTCTTTTCCATTAAAAACTACAACAGTTTCCCCATTATTGGCTGGAAATGAATTGGGCACTATTGGCCTTTTTGGAATGAATGGGTCTTTGATTGAGGGGTTTAAGTGAACACATGAGTTCCCGGTCAAGTCAACGATGGACCACTTGGAACGAGACCAAGAATGAAGTTATGGCCCCTGTGTGAGAAACGGGAATGTAGGGAAAGAGAGACGGGGGAATGTTACAAACGGAGGCAATGGGAAAATTGAGACAAACGGGGAAAAAAGACAGACAGACAGAGACAGATAGACGTCCAGAAGGAAACAGAGATGGAGCCAACACTATTTACTCTCTAGTGCTCAGTAGACGGCATTAGAAATAGAATGCTCCCAACCACCTGATGTGTTATCCATGCAGGTCAACCAATGAAACTTTCTATTCCTATAGTAAACTAATACTTAGTTGGATTCAAGTGGTTAGGATGCTTAGTGCTTGCTGCTGGGGTTGGGTCCCACCAGAGCATTTCCTCCTGTGCCTCAGTTACATACACATTATTACACTAATATACCTATATCTTACCCTGATTAACACGGTACTATGTGTATTGAAATGATCATGTCCAGTGAAGTCGTGTTTATTATACTGCTTTTAAAAAAGCTTCCAAAAGACCAATAGCAATATGCTATGTAAACACATTATCTGAAAGTCGGGGGAAGGTTTTATGGTTAATTGTCTGCAGCAATACAAAGAGAACAAGGGGGCAGGAGAAGTATACATTATTATTGTATTGCTTCTTGCTTGTCTGAGTTCGTTTTTCTCCTTATAAAGTTATCTTTGTTACCTTTCCCTTTGACCACACACACACACACACACACACACAAACTGAAGTCGCTGTGTCCTCACAGTATCCCGCCCAAAGCACAATCAAATGCGTACTATCTAGGCAAACGGTAATAATACCCACAATATACTCCAATGCTAAAGCCTGCACTGCAGGGCTAAACAAAGTGCCTTTATCCAAAGTGCTTTACAATGCAACCATGCAATTAAGGCATGTACTGTAAACGCTGTGTCATGCCTTCCAGGTTTCTTAATGTGCATGTCTCAGAATTCGTAACTGACCTGTACAATGTAACAATTTCACTGGGTAGGGGTGTTAGGGGTACTTTTACAAGTAACGGACTAACCCAACGAGTTAGTTTTGCAATGAGAGTACTCGGTTATACATAGTTTGTTACTTGTGGCGTTTGTGTTTGAGTATTTGAGAACAGATGGTACAGTATGAGGAGACAGGTCATCATAACAATGTATTCCTGAGTTGACTTGCATCATTCCTGACATATGAATGATGATAACATACAGTACATGTATGACGTCTGTGTATTCCCAGCTTGCATCATTCCCAACATGCAGTACATGATCGACATCCAAACTAAGGTTACAATAGCCTGACTCTCCCATTAATCGACCCTCTCACCTCCTGTAAAACCTTTTTTGCCTCTACGCTCAGAAAAATCTTGTATTTACTTCAACAGATCTCACGTCACGTCGGCAGTGATTGTGCTGTTGCTGCAACCTGCCGGTTCTTTGCAGTCTAAGCCGTGCTCTTCCTCATTAGATTAACTCCTATAAGTCTGGGGGTGAGAAACGGTCCTGTTCTCCAGGTTGATGTGCGGGGAGGAGGAGTGGTGATGGTGTTGTGTTTTGCGGAGCTGACAGCCTTGCTGTACAGCTTCACGGCAGGCAGGCTGTGGGGCTTGCGGGGCCTTGTTACCAACCTTACCCTCCGAATATATTAGGACTCACTAAATCAGGGCAATACCTGCTCTCCGCCCTCTGCTAACTCAGCACAGAGTGTGCGTGCATGATGCGGGATCTGAAAAATGAGGCACGAGTTAACTGTACCGTGTGTGTTTCTAGTTTTGTGTGCAAACTCTGTGTGTGTATTAATTATGGAAGTAGGGCACAGGAAAGCGCTTGCCATTTGCCCCTAGATGTATTTCTCTGTACAGTGTGCAGTGTCAGTGTTTAATCATGCAAGGGGGGCGAAAATAAAGCAACCCCTTCCTGTGTGAATTATGAGTCTCATTCAGTGGTGGAAACTTAAGTACATTTACCACCAGTACCTATAGTGTACTTTCGAAGCCTACCATCTTTATTCTTTAGGTACTTTTACTTTACTTGAGTGTTTCAGTTTTTAAATACTTTAACCACTTAAACCCCAGCGTCCGTATTGTGGGGAAGGCTTTCGAAGAAAACAGAAACTGAGAGAGGAGGAGTGCTGCTCTGACTCCGGTCAACCATGCTCATGGGGTTTACGTGGTTAAACTTCTGCTTCACTACACCTCCCAACCCAGTATAACCCAGGTGTGACTTGAAGTGACTTGAAGATTTAACAGGTCCTGTAAGGAGGAATCATGGTTCCCACCTTAAGTCTCCTGGTCCGTCACATACTGGAAAACGTTCTTCAGCAGATTAAAAACAAAATACACCTGCTGATCTATCTTTTTTTCTATTCACCTTTTTCTTACAGCCCATAGTGCATTGCGTTTGTGTGTGCATAAGTTCCTCTTTCTCTTGCTGTGTTGCCAGTTTTGCAAGAGAAACAACTGGCCAGGTCTAAAGCACAAATGAAAATAGCTGATCTATAAGCTCACAGCGACACATTGTGAGGTTGTACATCTGTTATTTAAAAACACATAAATCAAAATATTTTCATAATCATTTGTAATGTCATTGCAAAGTCATTGCATTACTGAAATTAAATGTTAGAATATTTCCAAAGAAAAAGAATCATAAAGAATAGTGAATACTGTACATACGTAGAAGTTAAAAGCTCACAGTACATCACAATGCAACTTAAATAGGGTTCAAGTGTTGTACGTTTGGGTGCCAACTTGAGTTCATTATGCAATGGAGTAAAAAATACAATTTCTATCTGAAATGTAGCGGAGTGCCTGCGAAAGAAATAAAATATAAAAGCCTCCGTAAATGTACAGTAGTAGGCTACTCAAGTAAATGTACCTAGTTAGGCTACTGTTACTAGTAGTTACTGTCCACCACCACCGTCCTCAACAGAGAAGAACACTGAGGCAGAATGAAAATGCCTCCGATAGAACCTGTGCAGCAGCACTCCTTCTCCAGCCATCAAAACCAGCGGTGAACCAAGCAGATGGCGAGTAGTACCGTGAATAAAAGGCCATGAAACTGAATCTGAGAGGCACCTGCGTCGCAGCGGCACAGGCCTCGGCTGAAACCCGATCCCCCCCCCCCCTTCTCAGAAGTGACCAGGAAATCAGAGGACTAATAGTAGCTCCTGACAATAGAGAGAGAGACCTGAGAGAGAAAGCGAGAGGTCCAACTCCTTTTCCTTGAGACCAGAGTGAATGAGCGAGTGAATGAATGAGGTCCTTATGGATATAGAGCTATTGTTGAGGGAATAACATCTGTATGGACATGTAGCTATATGATCATTGGAGGGGGGTGGGGGGGAAACGGCACGGCTGTAACGGACAATGTAGTCGTGTGTATTGTCACTGTGTAGGACGGTTCTGGGCTCAATACCAGGGCTATAGTGTTCTGCGCTACCAAAGTGTTCCGTGATTATACAGCTAACAATGACAACCAACCAGCAGTCAGGGAAATCCTGGTTGCACCGGTTCTAAACATGGCCTCCCTTGAGGGGGACGTCCCACCTAAATAATTGATAGTGAACAGAACCAAATGTACGGCTGGTATGTATGGTTCCATTCGTACAATGTTATAGGGTTTTTACCGAGTGGATAGGGGTCCTATAGGAAGAAATATTGTGTCAAATGGGGATCCGTGGCCTAATCTAATTCATCTCAAACTGAGGGTCCTTGAAATAAAAAAGTGAAAACCAGTGCTCCATTGGGCAATGGGCAAGTATCCGTAGGCAACAACAGTAAATAATGTGTTGATACAAACCAGCTGGCGATATGTAATCTCGGCCACAATCTCCGCCATTTGCATATAATTATTTTGATGATGAGAAATAACAAGCAACACGGATCCCTTATTCAGCCTCGCTCGCTCTATGCCGATGATTAATTCATTCATGTTTTACATTGAAAAAGGCATAGCGAGCCAATTACAAAGCCGGCCCTCCTGACCGCCGCTCGCCATTCAACTTTAACCTTTTGAGAAGAGGACGAATAGGAACCCAGGCCCCTTCTACCTTTTCTAGTCCACACTATTTTTCCTAAAGACACACAGTCCCATATGCCTCATTGTGAACAGGATTAAGCTGCCCCCCCACCCCCACCTCCCCATTCAATCGGACCCTGAGAGTAGCCCCCGTGGCCGGGCCGCTCTTCACCATCGGGGGGGAAGCAGCCCCAATTAGAATCAATTGGGGCTTATGCAGTCTTATTCTCTGGGGCCATTAGCATACATGCTCAACTCGTTGGGGGCTTTGACGTTTAGTGGGGGGCCGTCCGGTTCGAGTGGCTGTCTACTTCGCTGTTCTGTCGCCTCTGGTTAGCGAGGATGCGAGAGCCACTGAGGGCAATAATGAGGCTCGGTGTTGGAGGCTGGGATTAATTGGAGAGTGTAGGAGAATAGGCAGTAAAACTACATCCACGGTTATGTAAAACCATGATGTCCATCTCTTTAAGCACTTAAACCCTCTAGACTTAGTCAAACCCACCTGAGTTGCCTCTGTACTTGGGACTTTTTATGTATTTAGTTAGTTAGTTATTTTCATGCTACACCAATTATCTTTGCCAAAAATAGCCAACCTACAGTACAGTACAACAAGCTCACTTCTACATTGCAATTTTTTGGCTAATGTTCCCCCCAGAAAAGGGATGCTGGGTGGTTCAAGTGATTAATCATCCTAAAACAATCATTGAAATCAGAATATATTTTTTTAAATGTTAACTGTTGAATTAGAGGCAACATGGTTTGTCCAAAATTTTATTAAATAATACACTGTTGAATGAAAGCTGTTCACTTTCCATCCGGCGACAGATACATTTCACACAGACACATCCTCAGCGTAGTGATTGTTTCATGGTAAACCAAAAATGACAACATAATTATACGAGACAATGTTGCGTCCCTCGAACAATACGCTAATCAGCTGAATGATAAGGACCACATGGCTCAATGTTTGATGGGTAGGACTGTCTTAGAAATGCACGTGCGCGCGCGTGTGTGTGCGTGTGTGGAGATTGGGTATCTGCAACAGCTGATAATGTAGTTGTGGGGGGATCCGAGGCCCTCTGGCGTAATAAATTCATGTGTAATGAAGTGTGCGTGCGCAGGCCTTTCCTCCAGAGGATTGCTTCGCTCCGATGGATGTTTTTCCAGCCTATCGCCCGTCATTAGCCAGACCCATCCAGCTTGCACATCTGTCCCCGCCAGCGTCTGGCTGCCAGCCCACCCTCACGGCCAATTAATGAATTGCTCGCAACAGGTCCTGGTTGTAGATAAAGAGAGCAACTGTGTGTGCGCGCTGTGTTGTGTGAGTGTGAGTGTGTGTGTGCGCGCGCTGTGCTGTACGTGCGTGCGTGCCTATACTTGTATAACCATACTTGTAAAGGCTAAACGTCCCCACAACTATAGTGGAATTGGTGAAATAGACATTGTGAGGACAGTGTTCCTGGTCCTCACAGGAGAAATTGTGTTTTATGGTTAAAAGATTCAGTTTGGGTTCCAGTTGAGATATTTAGAGGTTAGCTTTAGAACGATGCCTTATTTATATTTAGATTGTGCGTGTGTGTGTGTGTGTGTGTGTGTGTGTGTGTGTGTTGCTTGTATCTAGGCTCGCAGGCAGCAACTGCAAAGTGGCAGCTTGTCACTGGTGGTGAGGGCACAGCTACATGGTTGGTGTGGCACACACCCATGTGAGAGACACCATGACATGATGTGCATGAACGTACGCACACACACAACACATATGGTAGTGTATTCATGATCATCCACACACACACACACACACACACACACACACTATGAGGATTCCAGCCGTCAGAGACAATGTGCTACGCCGTCAGTGCCAGTTCAGTGGCACTCAACCACCACCACCACGCACGCACTCATGCACGCACGCACAATGAATAAAATGCTATTTTATCCAATCTGTATGGTAGAGTATGTTAATAGAATATAAGTAGAACACTGCAGGGGTTGGGTGAGACATTTAGACCTTGGTGTGGTGTCAGGTAGTAGGACACCTACTGGTTGACAAGTAGTACTGCCTCAAGCTCAGCCATTCATGGAGCAGAGCCGTGTTCAACTAATCTGAAAGACACAAAAGATAAGAATATATCTACAAGGTAAAAATGTGTACACTGCGTTCACACTGCTAGCAACAAAAGATACAAAGCTGAAGCGACACCATGATTCGCTGTTGAAGTTATCAACATTTCAACATCAAGCATGCGATGCGATCCGATGATGAATGAGAAAAATACAAAAGAAAATAATTATTGTCGCTGTCGGGCAGAAACCTCCATATTTTTACTTTTGGTGTTTTTTTGTAAAATAATGCCCTACTTTATCATACTACAGCTTCACACAAAAGCATCAAATGCGTGAATCGACACGTTTTGAGTTGTATATCTGCTAATTTAGCTATTTTTTAATTTGCAATATGAACATTTACATTTTATACATTATGTCTAAAATTCTTCTTCTTCACACAATCACTTTTTAACCCCAGGCTTTGTATCATATTATGAAACAAAGCCTGGGGTTAAAATGTGATTGTGTGAAAATAGGTGAGTGTAAATTTCAACACTTTGACTGTCGTTTCGCAGATTTTGTAGCAGCTAGAAACGTCGGGCATGGCTTTGTATCTTCATGTCACACATCACTGCACGCTGTATGCTGCAGTCAGTTGGTTCTCATTGACATCACTGCACGCTGTATGCTGCAGTCAGTTGGTTCTCATTGACATCTCTTTGTATCTTCATGTCACACATCACTGCACGCTGTATGCTGCAGTCAGTTGGTTCTCATTGACATCTCTTTGTATCTTCATGTCACACATCACTGCACGCTGTATGCTGCAGTCAGTTGGTTCTCATTGACATCTCGCAGGCTGTATGCTGCAGTCAGTTGGTTCTCATTGACATCTCGCAGGCTGTATGCTGCAGTCAGTTGGTTCTCATTGACATCTCGCACGCTGTATGCTGCAGTCAGTTGGTTCTCATTGACATCTCGCAGGCTGCAACATTGGTATATTTTCATTTATAAAGCCATTCTTGGTGATCTGCCGTCTTACATTTCCTCCAAATTCGATTTGGTCCAAAATGGTCTAAACCTCAGGTCAAATGCTTGGCTACGGTGTGTAGAACCAGCATTCAAATCCGAGGGGGGTAAAAAAATGTCTGGCCTTCTTTAAATTCTAAAATTGGTTCCTTTGAGAAGTTTCAAAAGGATCATCTTAGATGTACAGTCCAACACCTGCACATGTTTGGATATGTATAGCCTTTGTTCATGCCTATAGATTTATTATTTCTGTTTATATTTTGTACATTGTGTATTTTGCCCTGCCATTAAAAGATTAGCACTTTGGTGATTTGTTGTATTTATTTATTTAGGTACTTAGTTAGAGGTGTATCAGGGGTGTTTTATTTGCTGTTCTATAATGTGACATATACGATGGAGTATTGAAGTGTAATTTTATTTCTGCCTCTTGGCCAGTTCCCACTTGAAAAAGAGATGCAGTCTCAATGTGTTTTTACTGGTTTTGTCGCTGGCTTCCGTTGAAAATGAATGGTAACCTGTAGCTGTGTATCTTCATATCGCTGGCTTCCATTGAAATTAAAAATTTCACGTTTGTTTCTAGATTGTTTGAAAAATAGCCAATGAAGTACTGTTGAGTTAACTTGATTGAACAGATGGTTATGTGCGGATCACGCTAAACCCGACTTTTTCCCCATTGTCTTTCCCTGCGGAACAAGCAAAACCCGTTGATTCCTAGGGCTTCTGGGCGGCTCAATGCATTGCCTAATGCATACGGTAAAGGCCGCATCCATCTCACTCTGTTCTGTGTTGTTGTTTCGGATCGCTGTGGTGGTGGATTTTTCAACTCAAACACAAACGATGGGAATATTTTCAGGTGGATTTTCGTGAAATGGAGGTACAATTGTGACGGCGTGATTCTTCAAACGTTAGTGAAAACATCGGCAGGGAACGGGAGTTCATTCATAACACAGTAAATGTGTCAAGGACCCCTGGGAGTCCTCAGACCCCACTTTGAGAAGCAGTGCTTTAGGCGGTGGATGTTTTAAAGCAAATGGGGGTTTCCCCGTCATCCGAGTGCAGAGGCTCAGAGAGCAGCAGCAGTGGAAGCCTTTTGTTGATTGTCCTCTGTTCCGAGGTGAAGTGAATGCTGGAGAGAGAGAGAGAGAGCTGCACCACCCTCCACATCTCTTTCTTTTGCCTCCCTCTCTCCCTCCCCTCGTCCGCTCCCTCGCTCCACACGCACAATGAAGCAACAGAGCGGGACGAGAGGGGCAGCTTAAGAGCCACTCCAGCGTGCGTGCGCGCACACACACACACACACACACACACACACACACACACACACACACACACACATGCACACAAAAGGTACACAAACATTCTCTCTCTCACACACTCTATCTCTTTCTAAGTCTTGTTAATAGCTCAAGGTGGAGTGCCACATACCTGGGCTGGAAATAAAATGGATGGTGGGACGAAGCAGTGTAAACTCTCTGGGAGGGGGTGGGGCCGAGGGAGGCCGAGGCCTCTCCACTAATGGAGGTCATTGTCTGGCTGGAACTGTGTTAGTTTAGAGGGTGAAGAAGGTGAAGAGGGTGTGTCTGTGTGTGTGTGTGTGTGTGTGTGTGTGTGTGTGTGTGTGTGAGACAGAGAGAGAGAGAGATTGTGAGTGAGTGAGAGACAGAGAGAGAGAGAGAGGTGTTGTTGTGTGCAATAAATATTAAAGAAGTGTGGTTGTGGGTGAACAGTAAAATCCTCAGTGTTCATTTAAGACTGTAAAAATGGACCCAAATCCATTTATAATACATTTGAGAGAATTCCACACAGACAATGCAATGTATATAGAGTGCACAATTTCAGGTGGCAAGTCATACGCCTGACTAGGGTTGCCCTGATCCGATCACGTGATCCGAAATCAGGGCCGATCACGTCATTTTCAAATGATTGGAATCGAATCGGGAGCAAAAAAACGTGATCAGGACATCCCTAGTATCAATATTACTGGTCTCTGACTTTGGATATTGTACTATTGTGATATGGCAAAAGTGGGATAAATCGTTATCGGAAGATAACGATTACTCAAAACCAAATGATCGGAATCGGATCGGGAGCCGTCGTTCACGGCTGTGATACATCACTGACTTCTAGCCAATCACAGCGGGGCTTTCCGACAACTGCGGTGAGCACGGAACGCTCGCTCTCCCTGTAGTTTATCTACCTCTCTATAATTCAAAACATGATCAGTAGCCAAAGACACATCAATGTCTGCCTTCGTTCAAAATGTACACTATGTGTGTGTGTGTGTGTGTGTGTGTGTGTGTGTGTGTGTGTCTCACTTGGACACACAATATTCACGGAAAAACAACAACACGGGACAAGACGTTAAGACGTGAGCCAGGTACAGGCGCACAAGCTTCTACTTTATAATAACTACATCATTTAAATCTAGTTACTGAAATTCAGCTCTTAGCTTCATACATGGAGCTGATTGCTGCCCAGGTGGTCAGACTTGAGCACAGAGGGGGGGGGGGGGGGGGTAACGGTCTTGCTCAGGGACAGCTCAACACATTAAAAATAAATTGTTAAACTGTATTGTGAGGTTCCATTCCTGGACCTCACAAGAGAAATGTTTGTTTTATGGTTGAAAAAAGATTTTTTTAGAGATGCGTTTAGAATTAGAAAAAGATTCAGGTGGGAGTTAGTGTTTGGATTGGCTTTAGGGATTAGAGATAGAGTCATATGCCTGATTTATACTTAGATGTGCGCTTGTGTAGTGCACCGAAACAAGAGTTCATAGTTCATTAAATTGTCATCCTAAACAGTTGTCCTTAAAGTATAGTACCGTAATACAAATGCGCATGTGCGTGTGCGCGTGTGCGTATGTGTGTGGGTCAACTGTTCATAGAGCACAAAGAACAAGCTCACCAGACGGTGTAGAGTAGACCACCATGGTAGTAAAAGTTATGTTCTCCTCATTTTAAATGCCATTAAATGTCATTGTCTATTCACAGCTTTGGCCATTATACATAAACACTTTTTGTCCTGTTAATGGCTTCATTTTAAGATGTGTTTGTTTAAATGTTCTCCATGCTCGTTAAAAAATTACCAAACTTAGCGGTAACTTAATTAAGTAATTGTGCGGTTAATTAGTCAATGACATTTGAAAATGTGAAAATCAATCTTTTCCCCGGGGCTATTTCCAACTAGACTTTTCATATCAATCTGTGCAGGTACTGTATGAACCTAAATAAACATTGTATAGTGCTGTCGGACACAAACAACAAAATGAGCTACAGTGGCAGAGCAAAAGCAACAGATCTACAAGCTCACAATGTGACACATAGTGAGCTTATAGATCAGCTATTTTTTGGCAAAGAGATTTGGTGTAGACAGTTTGTAACTCAAGTCCAGTTCTCTAAGGCTACAGGGGGTTAAGTGGTTAAGTGCAACCGAAAGAAATCATATCAATATGTGCAAAAAATTGCAGATCGGCAATTGGCAATATATGGCAATTTTCCCGTGAAAGTCGTCCCCACAAGAACATAAAACAGAAAATACACCAGCATAGAGCCTTGAGGGACTCCGGTCAACCATATGGGGTTCAAGTGGTTAAAAAGAAATCGCCACAGCACTAGAGTAGTGAGCCTTCCAGCCTACAGCCGTGATTTTCTGTGGGACATTCATATCAGCCGTGCGTGAAGTATGTGTCAGCCTGTGCGTGTCAGCTCGTGCGTAGCGGAGGAGCAGGCTAACGTGTCAGTCAGACATCCAGTGCTGATGCATGAGGGCCCTGCGGGCGTGGACAAGTTTGCGGTTATGTGCCACATTTCAGCCTGTGTTGTCGAGTCACAACCCAAGCATGACACCCGTTTGCTCTGCCACGCTATGGCCCCTGTGTGTGTGTGAGTGTGTGTGTGGGGGGGGAATTAAAAGATTTCAGTGCACTGTGCCTACACATGTCGCGACCGCAGGTCGCGACATGTGTAGGCACAATGCAAGGAATAAATGCATTCGCCATGTATCCGAAGGAAGTCTGATCCAATCACTTTTCGATTTCTCCAGTTTAATCCTGAGTTTAAGTTTTTTAGTGTTCAAGATCTAATTTTAGGCATGTTTAAGCCTCGAGGAAAATCCGTGTTGAGGTTCTTAATCCACTGTTTTTCATTAAAACGTCTTTGTCCTACTGTCCAGTTAGGATTGTGTTGAAGTCCAGCGCATTTTAGAGCTCCAATGCCGTGCGCCATAAAATGTTGCACCAATCTTGTGGTTGTCTTTTTGGCATTGTTAATATTGTATCTGTGTCGTCCCAGCCTAGTACCTATTGTTTTACCTGTCTCTCCGACATATTGTAAACCACATTTTTCACATGTGATTAAATAAATGCAGTTGCTGGTTCTGGCTGTTATTTGTTGTTTAATCTCCAAGACGCGTTTTGTGGTTCTATTTTTTACTAATTGTTTGGGTTTGAAGTATTCTGGTCCCTGGCGTGCTGGTGTGTTGATTTCTTTTAGCTTGCTGTGTACTAGATAATCTTTAAGGTTTTTATTTTTTCTGTAGGCCGATATAATTTTATAATCTTTTAGAAGATCGTCTGTTCGGTTCTCAAAATTTCTTTTTATTCTGTTGTTGGCTAGTGTGCTCTGTGTTGAATAACTGGTTATCAGGGCCAATTTGGGGCCTGTATCTCGCACTTTTATTTCTAAGAAGGTTTTTTGGGCTTTCCGGAGGAAGGTCCTAGTGTATCCTCTTAGTCTGAGGGCATTAAATAGAGTTTTACAAGCATGACACCCGTTTGCTCTGCCACGCTATGGCCCCTGTGTGTGTGTGAGTGTGTGTGTGGGGGGGGGGGGGGGGGGGGGGGGGGGGGGGGTGATAGTCTATATATGTTGTGTGTGTTTGTACCACTGCATAGCAACCATGTTTTTCAGTTTTCACCATGTAAGATGGGAGCAAACATTGAATATGTCTGTCTCTCTGTCAGTCAGATTTCAGGGTATGTCAAAAGGTCTCAGGCAGCCACGATAGTAAAAGCAAAGCTGGGAAGTGACGATGCAACACACACACACCACCCCCCCCCCCTTTGGGCTTTAAGGGAGCAACTTGTCAACTTTGGAATGTTGATGCAAAAACAAAAAATCAGACCGTCTGAACTGAGTGCTGGTGTCGAACCGTACAGGTACTGTACTTGTGCTGTACTGTACAGTATTGTATTGTATTGACAGACAGAGATACATACACGTACACA
>NC_137873.1:19211598-19221598 GCF_963924005.1 Protomyctophum bolini | reverse complement strand
ACTTTTCGAGCTTGAAAATGTGCTACTGTTGACACTTTTGTGTGATGCTGTAGTATGATCAAGTAGGGCATTCATTTACGAAAAAAGTTACAACATGGAGACAAGTGTTTTTGGCCCCACAGCGACCGTGTTATTGTTCTTACAGTAGTGATCTGCGCGCTCCATCCATGCAACATTCCAGTGACACTGAAACACCTGTGGTGACCACCTGCTACTGGCCCACTTGACCTCTGCACCTCAGTTCCTCTCTGTGTGCCCTACACATCCTCTGCACAAACCACAAGCTCATTTGTTTCAAGCAGCGGAAGTAACATGCCTGCGTAATAGAGAGAAGAGGGGCCGGCGTCTACAGCACTAGTCAAATGTCATACGCTAGCTAATCTATCCCAAAAGCTAATCGTTGCTGTCGGGGCAGAAACCTTGTATCTCTATCCCTCCCAATGAATGGCCTATAATTCCTACAAGAGTGTCACACAAAAGTAGTAAAAATAGCCGATTTGCAAGCTCACATTGTGACACGTTGTGAGCCTGTAGATCGGCTATTTTCACTATTTTAAAAAGTTTAAAAAAAATAATAATAACAAAGGGAACGTTTTGGACATACGAGGTTTCTACCCAACAGCGACAAAATTACTAAGAAATTCCACTAACGGGGGCAGCCGGTCATCACAGCTGTTCCGCTGCTAAACAAAGAAGAAGATTGTTAATTGTTTCTTTAAAAGATTAATCCGGTACTTGTGCAGTTATGAGGAAGAGAAAAAAAATTCAGGGAAAGCATAAACAGCTGCAAAAACATTCCATGCACAGCCAACTCGCTAGCTCGCTTGTCGTTGTGCTGAGCTGAAGGCGTTTGAATTAGCGTCCATTCCAAGAGGACGAATGCTTAGTGGACCAACAGCCTTTTCCAGAGAGTCCATAGTTAATGCATTTAGACATCGTCTCTGTTCGGATGGAACCCTCTTACGTCCAAAACTGTTATTTTTCAGTATTCAAAAGTAGCAGATCGCAAGTTCACGTTCGAGTCGTTTCACGCTGCATTTCGCGCTTGCAACATGCTACTTCCGATGCTTTTGTGTGTGCTGTGTGGTTTACAAACATTTACAAAGTTAAAATATGGAGATAGGAGGTTTCTGCCCCACAGCTGAAGTATAAATTGTTGTGGCATCGTTACAATGATGTCATCTATTTTTTGAGCGGTGGAACACCGTCTCCTATACCCAGCTTTGTCTGTCTGTCTGTCTGTCTGTCTGTTTGTAGCATGACCTGCAGCTGACCTGCAGCCTGATTGGGATCGCAGGAGGGGTCAAGTGCTTACGTCAAAACACGCACACACCCACACACGCGCGCGCGTGCGCACACACACACACACACACACACACACACACACACACACACACACACACACACACACACACACACACACACACACACACACACACACACACAGTTACTGTAAATTGCTCTGGATTAAGAGTGTCTGCCAAATTCCCAAATTGTAAATGTAAATTCTAATCATAATGCAACAACAAGAATGTAACTCAGCAGTGTCTCTGCTAGCCATATTCGCTCACACGACGGTGGTCAGGAGGACTAGGCTTAAAGTGATATTTCACTTTCTCCTCAGGCTTATGTGAACACCCCAGACAGTTGCTTGATTCAGTATTTGATATTCCTTTTAGCTGCCCCGCTCCCTTCCTATACAAACCCATTGTAACTTCAACCTGTCCTCCATTTTACTCACGTTATAGATTCATCAAAAACACCCGTCCTTTTTTCTGGTGACTCATACTGCCCTCCTAATACGTGAGGTGCCCATGTTTTTTTGTTTTTTTTTAATCATTTTTATTCTATCTTTCTGCTTTTCATTTTCCCAAACAATTATTAAAAATGAGTACACCTTGACATGATCAAGCACAAAGCCACTGCCACAGTGCCTCCAAAAGCTGCACCCACCCCCCAGTAAGATGCCCTGAGGGCGAGAAGCGACAAGGACGAGGTCGCGTGCACGCATCCGCCTGGGTGAAGTGCAGACTGCTGAGCGAGCGCTGGCGCTTTGGCATGGTCATTTGACTCATTTCAACATATGGAATTATTTCTGTACTGGCCAATTATGGAGCGTGTCTTGAGTGTCCAGGGTTTGATGAGGTCAGAAAAACATATAGAATGTCAGAAGAGTTCAGCTCCATATATGGAGATCTAAGGGTGGCAGCGGGGGCAGTGTCTTGAGTGTACAGGGTTTGATCTTTGATGAGGTCTGGCCATATATGGAGCGTGTCTTGAGTGTACAGGGTTTGATGAGCTCAGATCAACATATGGAATGTCAGAACAGGTCAGCTCTAAGGGTACAATCTAATTGCGTCTTATTCAGTTCACATTTCTCTGCCATTACAGAGCATGAAGATGCAACTCTACAAAACACACAGATGTAACTTCTTCAAAGAAATATTCTTTTTGTATTTTGGAGGTAGCTCTGGTGTTCCCATGCACTCTTGACATTTGACCAAACTCACCAAAATGTAGATGATCAATCTATGTAGCAAATAATAGTTCTGAACGTCTCAGTTCACAGACTATCTTTGTGAATTCACTATTCAGCAGGTCAAACATGCACACGTGATTTGGAGTATTGTCTCAAGTCAATGGAACGATGGTATGTGCTTAGTCTCAACTGTTAGCATTTGGCTGTCATTTGGGATCAAAGAGATCTGCACACACAAGACGACTCCATTGTCTCTCGGACTGTGACGCGCTGCATCTCGAAGCACACCGGGCCTTAAGGCTAATGGAACCAAGACAAAACATTTCCAATGGCCGATAGCGTCTGTTTGCACAAGCCACCGGGCCTAAATGGGTGTCAAGAGAGGGAGGGAGGGAGAAGGAGAGAGAAACAGGACGTGCGAGAGACAGTGTAAATGAAGACAAGTAGGGCAGGTGTTTTAAGTTAAAAGCTGTCCCCCTAAAAGCATCTAATGCAAACTATATGAAGAGGATGATAAAAGGCAAAAATGTAAAAAAAAAAAAAAAAAAAGTTAAACTAGCTTGAGGCAAATGCCTAGTAGTAGCTGCCAGATATGGGCACGCTCAGTATATGCCCAAGACACCAAACATGGATTATTTGGATTAGCTGTAAGAGACGGTAAAAAGGTCAGTGAGAGAAGGAAGATACATCAGATAGAAGGTAGATGAGGCGGGGCCGGGTAGTGCTGTTTCTACTTTATCTAGTGTGGGGGACAGAGCACCCTCGTAGATGTGCTATTTTCAAAGAAATCTAGAAGAAAATGTGAAGGGCACAAATCTTGTACGGGAGCCTGATATTTTCAGATGGGGGTCTGGGGACAGATACATATTAATTTGGGGGTGCTTGACATGAAAATGTTTGATAAACACTGATTTAAACAATAATAGGAAGCAAGTCCAAATAGACATTATTAACACTTTCAGCGCCTCCTGCTGGCCATTTGAAATGTCCGCAGGGAGCCAGCAATATACCCTATAATATAGGCGCCATTCTATAACCGTCAATACAACCCAATACAACGAGTAGAGGCGCAAAATGTTTTTCGAACAGCAACCTACATGTCTCAGGTTTCACCACAAGCAGTAACATGGCTGGCGCGATCAGAAATCACCGTTTACATCTGAACACCGGGCGGTTTGGACTAAAACAACAACTTTGGAGTATTTCTCGGAGAAAACAAGCAACAAAGAAACGACAATGAGTGGATCCTTATGGGAGGCGCGTGCATTGTTCCTCACTATGGGAAGAACGTGGGCGCTGTCTAGCAGCCTGGGCAGCATGGCAGGTTAGTGTTGAGCTTCGGCTGCATGGTACTAATATAACCCTTACTACACGCCATCTGACGGGTTTGGCGATCTCCGGGGTTAAATCTTAACCCGTCATTTGACGGGTTGCGAGGCGATCTGGCGTCCATCATGTTAAGCAACTACATTAAAAAAAAAGGCCCCAAAGCAGCAACCGCAACTACTAATACGTATTTAACAAGAGACTTTATAAAATGGCTTTATAATAAACAGACTTGGCTACACTGCCCACGATGTTTAGACGCCCACTTGACCTGTATTCCTTTGACAATTAAGTCAAAGTGACATCTTTGTAACAGCTACTACCAACATGTTGAAAGAAATGAATATCATCATGTTAACAGAAACCTGCTTCCATTGCTGGAAAGTGGAAACATGACCACGGCAATTTGAAAGGTCCTCATGTGTTTGTTAATGCACGGTCGGGCCAGTCTATGTGCAGGTAGCTTCATCACCAATGGAGATGTTATCAGCTCCATCCGTTCACTGCTGCCAAGTCAAGACCAGGTCCAAATCTTACTTTTCTGTTTTACTTTTGTTACATTTTTTGTTTTGTTTTTTCAAGGCAAAACGTTCCTGCAGCAAACGTCTGTTGACGTACGTAGGTCGTACAGTAACTTAATGTAACATTAGACTGAACTGGCACTGTCTGACAAGGCACATAATCACCATTTGACCTTTTTTCCCTGTCACACATGCAGCACATCATATGAAATGTACTGTATAAGATGGACAAACTTCCAGCCTGCTGGTACCTTAACACCTAAAGTACACGATACACCTGTATTGTGACAGGCCAAGAGACAAACTCTTGTACAGCAGATTAGAAGTGAATGTGAGACTTCTGCGTGCATGCGTGCGTGCGTGCGTGCGTGCGTGCATATATATATATGCACCAATATATTGGCCACATATCGGTATCGGACGATATTTGCCGTTATCGATCAATATCGGTATCAGCAAATAAAACTGACATTAACCAATGTTATTTTAAACATCGGTATCAGCCAAGAATTTCCATATCTGTGCAACACACACACACACACACACACACACACACACACACACACACACATCATCATCATCATCATCACCGCCGTAGCTGCTCACTGCCTGAACCAATCACTCCCACTTTTCACACAGGCATTGACCATAATAATATGGAGGTCTTAACGAAGCCCTTCTTTCGATTTGACAAATTAATGATTAATAATGAATTTATTAGTGAATTAAAAAAGCGAAAGCGCTCCCAGGGCGCAGTACCCCCGCGGCCACAAGTGGGGGGGTACTGCGCCCGTCTCACAACGGGTAAGGGCTAGTATATATAATAAATGAGTTGCAGTTGAAATGAATACAACAACATTTGCCCTACAATACAGTACAACACAACCATTGAAGATCTAGTGTCCGCATGTGGACAACTGCTGAAACAAGGCGACGTATAAATGTTTGTGCATTCACAGCGATTCTTTTCCCACCCTTCGGCATCGTGTCCATGTTAACAATGACTAGCCCACCGCCGGCGCTAACCAGCTACCCCGTAGCTGCCCTCCTGACCCTCGTGGACCCCTATTTGTCAGGTCACACACCATCTGGGCCAGTAGCACCCACCGGAGAGGGGGTCTCCACTCCATCACTGACAGCAGCCTGTAGAGGCTGGTGGGCTGAGCACAACGCATATCCCCTCGTGTGTGTGTGTGTGTGTGTGTGTGTGTGTGTGTGTGTGTGTGTGTGTGTGTGTGTGTGTGTGTGTGTGTGTGTGTGTGTGTGTGTGTGTGTGTGCGTGCATGTGTGTGCGTGCATGTGCTTGCACAGAGCTAAGTTGGAGAATGAGAGAATAACTCTGGTCTATACGTCTAAGCAATGTGTCCTGGATCGTTCAATGTGAGCCTGCTCCTGTGAGATATCACAGGTTGCCTTTAAGCGGACCACTGCTGTCAGCAGGGACATCAAGTAATTACATGTCTTTATCCAGGGCGGACCCAGAGACAGACCCTGTGGTCAAGCCTGCCGTTTCCCACCGCCTGCGAGGAGAGCCGAGGCTGAATTCAGACGTAACACAACATGGCAGTATACCACCCAAGAAGTTGGATGGATCCTGAGGTGGGGCTTAGATACTTTTTTTTTGTAGGGATCAGTAAGTCACCTCAATAGAAAAAAAATCGATTTGAATTAATGCTTCAGTTGCTTTACGAGGATATCATATCCTCAGCAACTGAAGCATTGATTCAAATCAATGTATTTCCATTGAGGTGACTTCATAAACCGAAAAAGCAAGCCATGCAGTGAGCTTTATACGGTTAGTGAAATCTGAAGTTAAGGCAAACGCCAGAAAAAATAAATGCAGCTGCCAAGTGCCAACCTCAACATTTAAAATGTATATTTTATTCATTACAGGATTTTGTGGTCTTTCTTGTGTCATATTGCCTTAGTCTCTGTCCTCTCATTTGTCCATGTGTGTCACATTTCTATTTATCAAATGCTCAACAATAGAGACAGTAGTAGCAGTCATTGCCTACAATGGAAAGCTTGGACTTTGTCCAACAATATAAAGTCAAAGCTAGACAAAAGTGTGTGCCAATAAGATGACATTTACTAATTTATTTATTTCATGTGGTGATGATGATGATAATGATGGACGACACCAGGTATTCTACAAACTATGTGAGAGAGCCATATCACGGCATATCTCCTAGAGCCTGCCTAGGAAGCAGAAGGTCTCAGCTTTGAATCCCACGCTGGTGTGGTGTCACGTGTCCCTGAGCAAGACACTCAACCCCTAATTGACACCTCTGCAGGGTGAAGCTAAAAACACGACTTCCGTCGTAGAATGAAATATTATTACACGTCAATACATAGTTTTATTTACAAGTTGGAAACAAGCTGCTGGGACTCAAATCGACAGTAGGTCACTGGACAATGGATTTGTGGAATCAACTTCTTTGGGAACATTTATATTTCAGTAGAGAGTGACCCCAATTCCTCCCACACACGCACACAGGAAGTCACGGCGCAAATAAACAAAGTGCGGAATGACGGAAGATTCTTATCGAGGCGAGGCACCACCGTGCACAAGGAAGACACAAAAGCAAACAAAAAGAAATGCCACACAGTTTAGCGAAAGGGGAGACAAGCCGGCACACGCCCTCCAACCACCATTTCTCTGCAAAAAGTGGAATGGAAATAGCAAAACAATCAGCCACAGAAATCTGCAATACAAATCTCAGCTTCTCAACAGAGCCAGGAACTGTCAAGTCTATTATTTTATTTTTTATTTATTTCAATCTGATAAATCAGTGATGGGAGACACCCAGGAGTAGAAACTGCTGGACAAGCAGTGAAAAACAAATTAAGATAGGGATGACCAGGGAGGCATCATCGAGATTAAATAGATTATCATGGACTGTTTGGCATTCCGCTGCGGTGGCAGGGTGAGAAGTTGAGAACAGGTGGATGTCGTATCAGTATGGCAGTCGCTGACATTTTGAACCCTGTTAATGTGTTTTAAAAAGTCAAACGTGGGGGTATGAACTTTGTTGCTACTCATCTCTTAAGTACAAGCTTTTTGTAGGGGCATGAATTGAGATGAGTGAATACATTTCATGAGAGATGACTGAGTAAGACGCTACAACAGGCCTACGGTCGTGTTTGTATGGGTTTTAGTGCCACTTGTAAAGCATGCAGACACTTCATGCCTGAAAAGTCTTCCAAGTACTGTAGCCACATAATGTATTATCATGCTGTAATAATGGTCGATGAAGTAAAATGTTTGATATTATTTTTGTTACCACAGCACTCCTCTGGTGCACTATCCTGTTTAAACCACGACATTCAGTTACCACAGCACTCTGACTCCTCTGGTGCACTATCCTGTTTAAACAACGACATTCAGTTACCACAGCACTCTGACTCCTCTGGTGCACTATCCTGTTTAAACAACGACATTCAGTTACCACAGCACTCTGACTCCTCTGGTGCACTATCCTGTTTAAACAACGACATTCAGTTACCACAGCACTCTGACTCCTCTGGTGCACTATCCTGTTTAAACAACGACATTCAGTTACCACAGCACTCTGACTCCTCTGGTGCACTATCCTGTTTAAACAACGACATTCAGTTACCACAGCACTCTGACTCCTCTGGTGCACTATCCTGTTTAAACCACGACATTCAGTTACCACAGCACTCTGACTCCTCTGGTGCACTATCCTGTTTAAACAACGACATTCAGTTACCACAGCACTCTGACTCCTCTGGTGCACTATCCTGTTTAAACAACGACATTCAGTTACCACAGCACTCTGACTCCTCTGGTGCACTATCCTGTTTAAACAACGACATTCAGTTACCACAGCACTCTGACTCCTCTGGTGCACTATCCTGTTTAAACAACGACATTCAGTTACCACAGCACTCTGACTCCTCTGGTGCACTATCCTGTTTAAACAACGACATTCAGTTACCACAGCACTCTGACTCCTCTGGTGCACTATCCTGTTTAAACCACGACATTCAGTTACCACAGCACTCTGACTCCTCTGGTGCACTATCCTGTTTAAACAACGACATTCAGTTACCACAGCACTCTGACTCCTCTGGTGCACTATCCTGTTTAAACAACGACATTCAGTTACCACAGCACTCTGACTCCTCTGGTGCACTATCCTGTTTAAACAACGACATTCAGTTACCACAGCACTCTGACTCCTCTGGTGCACTATCCTGTTTAAACAACGACATTCAGTTACCACAGCACTCTGACTCCTCTGGTGCACTATCCTGTTTAAACAACGACATTCAGTTACCACAGCACTCTGACTCCTCTGGTGCACTATCCTGTTTAAACAACGACATTCAGTTACCACAGCACTCTGACTCCTCTGGTGCACTATCCTCTTTAAACAATGACATTCAAACAAGTGACAGGTTGCACTCAGAATGACAAGAGTGAGTTTTTATTTTATTTCTCCATGTCTTTACAAGAAAGGACTATCCAGCCTTCGTCAGCATAAAGCCCTAACCACAACAAAGGGTCAAGACGGGTTTTAGCGTTGTCCCAGCGGTGTGATCATATGTCCTGTTGCATGTTGACCCACATCGTCCCAAGTAAATCAACTGGTTGAATTCAACGGCCCAAACCACACCAAAGGGTCACCACATGCAACTCCTCGCAACCGTTTGGACCCAAGGAGTTGCATGGCGACCCTTTGGTTCGGTTTGGGCTTAACACTGCAATGTAAAATGTTTACACATAAAGGCCACTGTAATGTAAAGTGTTGCGATGATCTATACAGTACTGTATGTATGGACTCTATGTTTTCTAATGTCAATATTGGGAGCTTTTCGTATCGCTTCATAACTTTATCAACCTAAGGAAAGACAAAAATCCAGCATGTGCCAATGTCCTCTCTCACAGTAGATGGGGAAATGAGACCTTTTCTTGTATAATTCAGCCCGTTCAGTTTGTTATTGCACAGGCTGTGATTATGAATAGCACGGAAGAGACTACGATAGTACAGGAGTTTAGTCTATTGCTCCATCTCCTACGCCATGCTAGGCAGACACCCAGATCCTGGTGATTATGGGGAGGAGGAGGACACAGGAAGCTGGCATGTAAACACAGCAGAAAGGACAGCCAGGCTACTGTTGGCTCCTCTCTATCTGTAGTTGTGTGTCATCTATATTGTGCATTGTGCACTGCTATCCATCTGAGGGGCTCCATCAGATTGTCTATCGACACAATGACACATGTAGTATGCTGATGATAGTCATGGTTGTGTCGTATCGTCTGTTAGATGTTTTTGTCATAAAAGTTGACTAAAACTAACAAGTTAACAAAAACTAGAAATGGAAAGAAAAAACCTTTTAGTAATACAAATAAAAAAAGACTTTACCCCCCAAAAAAGATAACGGACACTGTATTGTGATTTTATAAAACAAACTAAAAGTAACAAAAAACAGAGTAAATGTACTTAGTTCTAACGTTACTGCCTCTATTGATACTTGATAGTCCACAGTGAAGCATCAAAGGTAGCAGATCTTCAAGCTCGAAACGCTGCGTGAAGCTACACATTTTGAGATTGTAGTTCTGTACCAGTGTAACTGAAAGAGACGTATATTAAGAAAAAATGACGTACATTCATTATAGAGTAATTGATGAAATGTACATTATGTT
>NC_137873.1:19076598-19206598 GCF_963924005.1 Protomyctophum bolini | reverse complement strand
CCTCTCTCTCTGCCAACCCTTTCCATTCTGAAAACTACAAAATGATGGATGGCTTGCACAAAAACAAATTTCACCCACTTACAGTATGTACACCTGTAAACCTGTGATGAAGTTGATTCTGATTGTGGAATACATATCAACTTGCTTTTGTTTATTTATTTATCAGCATGTTACAGTAAAAAGGTAAATTAGCTACAGTACACTATAGTATGTCAAAAATCAGCAGCATAGACTTGATGATGAAATTGCCGCTGTGTTTGTTTAAAGTCGAAAAGATGATTTTGATAGGATGACTCCCACAACCAACCACATGCTGTTTGAATAGCCTACATATGACAGCTGATGTAGACGGAGCACAACATAGTCAGATATACAGGATCCTTCCTGCCGCTCCAACGGTAACTCTAACACCATGTTTGCCGAGTTTGGTTTGAGTGTGTGGAATGTACTGAATGTACAATACATACAGTAGCATGTCATGATAGAATAGTGGAACTCATATAGCGAAAGACAATACAGTATCAAAATATCATGCATCTACAGTGAGAATGTACAAACATTCCTGTGCCATTTCATGCATGGTCCATCTCTGTGATAACACAGACATCTTTACATCTTTGACAACTAAATACAAAAGATGTTGGTGAAGAGTCCAGGGAAGTGTCTGCATGCACCTTTGACCTTAGCCAAGGTCATAACCATTTCAGAACTAGGTTATACAGTAGGTTCAAGGTGTACAGGTACATACAGTAACTCAGTAAGAGTAAAACTTGTTTGGGTTTTGCTTCCTTCAGACAATGCAACTGCAGCATAGATAATAACAACAGTAGAATAATGATTTAAAAAATAAGTAAAAAAGATTAAAGAAAAGAAGAGAGTGCAAAAGAGAGCAAGGAGAGAATAAAATAGATTCATCAAATGTACATGTGCATTTAAATTCTATATGTAAGTACAACTGAGGGGGGGGGGGGGGGGCTAAAGAGTGGGTGCAGAAACATTTGTTTTAATTTGGCAGCCTAGGTCATGCCCACAGACTGGTTGTTTCTTTCAACAACTTGGGAAGTTGGGATGTTCAAAAAGGAGGCAAAAAGGCTGGCAAAGTATTGTGACGTCTCTCTGCTATAATTGGCAGCCAATGGTATGGTAGAGACGCTGCTACTTATACCCATAGAGTACAGTACTGAGTTACATAAGTTACATGAAGACATACAGTATGCCATGGTTTTGTCGATGAACGCTACCTTAACTGTAGCATTGTTATTTGTGTCCATCTATGTTCTCATTTATGTGGACAAATAAATTGTGTGTGTGTGTGTGTGTGTGTGTGTGTGTGTGTGTGTGTGTGTGTGTGTGTGTGTGTGTGTGTGTGTGTGTGTGTGTGTGTGTGTGTGTGTGTGTGTGTGTGTGTTTTAGGTCGTGATGTCAACTTAATTCTTATCTATTCTGTTTAATTTGACATGGGGAAGGGAGCCATGCCAATGTGCCTTCAAATCAGCAAAAAATAACTGTGTGGAATAAAGTTTTGCCATTTAAAAATAAACTACCATGTTCCTGTTTATTGAAGTCTGATCATCTCCTGCATCATTTCTTTGGCCTTCAAACAACCCAGGCTGGCATGGACTCACTGGCACTGAATGACTCATTTCACTGTTGTTAATCTCGCTAACATAACCAGGTACATTCTCTCACCCATTTGTCACCGAGGTATGTAAATACAAATCACACACTTCCTCCCTTGTTGTCATTGCTGTGTAAGAGGCTCATTGAGAAGGACATAAACCAGGCTACTTCCTGTGTACTTCCTGCAAATAACTGGCGGTCTCAGGAACCACGTGGTGGGCCAGGTTTATCTGGAACGTCTCCTGCCATCCCTGGACACATTAGTTAACTCAGTCAACCATCAAGAGCCTCGCAGTGTGCGGAATGCCACGGCTAGAAACAGACGTGACAAGTAGCATGGCTTGCGACTTCCTAAAAACAGTTTATTTGTATTGGAAAATATTTGCAGAAATTGAATGACCGGATTCTAAATTTGATTCTTACCCACTTAAACCCTCTATTCATAATAAAGCGGACCTGACTTGCTACTGTACTTGGACCGCCACAGTCACAGCGTGACATGTTGTGAGCTTGTAGATCGAATATGTTTGGTTAATGTTCTCCCCAGAATATGGTTGCAGAGGTTCAAGTGCTCAATCTGATTCCAATGTGTTGACAGTTGACTGTCATAAAGTAAGGAGAGCAAATACGTTGGATACCTACTGATACAGTTTTAAACAACACTCTCCAGCCCTCCACAATGCATCTCACGGCCAGTTGGCATATCAATGCCGGGGCCTGGCATCTGGACAGCGATGCCGAGCTAGCGACTAACTGAGAGAACGTACACGGGCACAGCGCTGGCAGGGCTCTGCGGCTTTAGTGAAACCCGGAGGCTCGGTGCCAGCAGTCAAGCCTTGTTGTTCTGACAGGCTGCCAAGTCATAACACTCTCCACTGACAAATGGAGCATGACAGAGAGGGGGATCCATCGCAGAGGGGAGGGGGTGGCTTGGTGCATGGCGCCACTAACCCTCGACTCTCGGCAGGGCCTGGCCTGGACTGTCTCGCTCCCCACCCTGTCATGTACCGCAGCTCAACACAGAGCTGTCAACTCTGGACACTCAACACTCCGTTTGTGCCAGGACCAAATACAGTAACAGATGTAGGGGGATGAGGAACCTCTATTTTGATGATGTTGTATAAGTGGACGGTGCCATGGTTAGGAGGGAGGGAAGGAGAGCGCAGGAGAAGGTGCACAAGCATGTCTCATACATTCATTTGTGTGGTTAAAGTACTCTGATTGCTAAGTTAACTGCAACTGCAGCAGATGTTAAGATGCGTCTTTTTTATTGTCTCCATTGTTTGAGAGACACTCATCCATGCATTTGTCTCCTCTATAGGCTTGACTATTGTAACACCCTTCTCTCTCAGTTTACACTACAGTACCTAAATCCGCTACCTAAATCCGCCACTAACAAATTAGTACAATCTAGTACAAAACACGATTACATAATCCTATAGTTGTTCTTCCTCCTCCATCTCTGCCCCATTTCTACAATTCCTCCCCATCAGTCTCCCTTCCTTGGGTCTTATTTTGGTCTCCAGCCACAACACACCCATTAGCTCATGTAGCCATATTGCAAGATTGAAGGCTGGCTACGCAGGCTAGCACACCCAGCTGTAACTGCTGAGTCAACCCAGGTGTATTGCAGCGTGAGTACAGACTAGTATGTCATATTTGAGTTCAACAAAACACAAAATCTTTTAAATTGTTCCTGCAATCACACAGTGACGTTTTAACACGATTCAAGGTTAACCTGTGGCTAATAAAATTCACTCAACACTTACTGTACAGTACAGTGGGTAAAAATGAAGCTAGCACTGAGGATTTCACTGTGCACAACGTTGTACAAGTGTTGAAGTAATCCTGGCAGTGGCAGGCCACGTGTCATAAGTTAACCTCCCAGATCAAGTAAGAAACTGAAAATTATCAAAACCGTTTCCCCAGGATGTGAGTGACATACAGTAGGCCATCAATTGGACCCCTCCCTCCCTTTCTCTCTTCTCTGCCTCCTTACATAACAGTGGAAACGCATCCAGCCTCAGACATGGGTGAGCCAGCAAAACCACGATGAGGCTCAGTTGAGTTGTTCTGCTTCTATTTTCTAAATCTCTCACTTGCCTTGTGGTATATCGTCTGTATGGTGCAAACCTCATGTGTCCAAAACAGTTACTTTTCAGTATTTAAGTGCTAAGGTAGAAGCTCAAAACGCAACACTTCGCACAGCGTTTTGAGCTTGCAAATCTGCTACTTTTGATGCTTTTGTGTGACGCTAGGCCTACTAGCGCATATATTTACGAAAAAACACAAAAAGTTAAATATGGAGATAGAAGTTTCGCCCGACAGGCGATATCCTGCTTCCGTTCATAATTTCATTTAGCCGGTCTGTTCAACACTGTTCAACACCTGAACAACCAGTGGTGGACAAAGAACTATACAGATTCTTGTCGGAGAGAAACCTTTCCCAAATATGGAGTCATTTAATAGATCAAGCCATATGACTGACATCACAAGCTGGCCACATGAAGTCAGAGAATCACATGGCGGCCATGCCATTATCAGACCATGTCTTGTTAATCTCTACCTCCACCTTCTTCTCTCCCTCTCTCTCTCTCTCTCTCTCTCTCTCTCTGTGTGTAGCTACTGTCAGTTTGTTGTCAGTCCACTCCCCATGTTCACTTCTTTCCTTTCTTGTGTCTCTGAGAGTCAATCTGCCATGTTTCTCTCTCTCTCTCTCTCCATCTTTTCTACTGTGTGGTGGGGGTGGGGTGCTGAGGTGGGGGAAGAAACCATCAAACAAAATGAATTAGCTCGTTGAAGCCCCTATAATGCTCCAGAGAGAGACGTCTTTCTATTTGGCCAGCCGGTATGAGGTATGAGGACACACAAGGAAGAAATGGGGAGATTCTCTGCGGTGGCAAACCTCAAGAGCCTCCCCGTGAGGGACAAACCAATCAGCCAAAATCGGCAGGTGATTTTCCGCCGAATGAAAGTAGCCCCCTGATCAGCAGGAGAGCCCGTTACATGCAGCGTTTTCCAACCCCCAACCTTTAGGGTAGAGGTGGAGATTGGTTTAAGGTGGAACTGATCTGATGGAGTCGATCAGTGTGACTGCTGCTACGTGTATTGAATCCATGGTCAAGTTCTGACCTTGCCGTACCAACTGCACTTACAATGTAGCGGTTGTAAACAGTGGCTTTGGAAGAATGCTCTCTGGTGTTTTATGTCTACAGCCATTACATTTCCAAATGATTATAGTGCAGATAACAATATTCAGTATCTGTACATTTATCTATTTACTCCCTCCTTTTTAAGTTTAGACATTACATACACACAGGCCTATTCAATGTTTCCTTTAATGTTTTCCTCCCTAAATTACAGTAAGTCTATGAACTATAGACTAACTAACCAGCCAACAAACAAAAACAAGGTTGGAGTTCTAATCCAGAACAATTTTCTGTTTAGCAGCAAAACTTTCATTTTACTTACAGATAAGACCATCTATGTTGTCTCTTAGTATAAAAGTATATGACATCTATTTGGAGGATCTCTGTGAAGACGTTTGCTATCACTGACCAGAGAGAGTTCACTTCAGGTCATTCCCACAGACAACCAGTGTATCAGGGACAGGGTACTTCTTTTAATGCAGTACATAATGCCAGCATTTGTCTGAGACCATTGGCACCTTGTTCATCCAAGTATGGAGTAACTCTTTTTTTTGTAAGGCAAGAATGATGCATCAATTAGGTTAGGAATACTATATGAAACTATTTTCCAATTGATTATAGCCTGTATTCCCCTGACACTGTTATAACACTGCCACCTGGCATTGACTATGGATTGCCTCCTGATGAGAATAAATTATTATGCCAAAGAGGCCAAGAAGGAAGTACATTTTTTGAGCCTTCTGAATGTGGACTAATTAGTACAGGAGGATTTGGCTAGTAAAAACACTAAAACGTCAAAGATACTTTGCTGTTAAGATTAGCAATAATTTGTCCCTCCAAGCAGCCATTCCTATTCCCAACTGTCTATTAAAGTAATGCTACCATACAGTACAGTACAACCACAATGCAATAGGATATCTGACTGACATTATAAGCTAAATTGGTAATGCCCAGTCTTATGTCTAGGTATTTAAAGGCATAGTCTTGGTTTCTTATTACTTCTCAAAGAAAATGAAAGGGAGGATTTTCTACTACAAGCTTGATAGTAAACGCATGGGCAAGGATGAGAAAATGTATGATAAAATTATTATTAATTGAAATAGGAGGTTTCTGCCCAGTACTTACACGAGTACAATGAACTTTACAAGCAGGACAGATCATACATGGTAGGTCTCCTGGTGTAATACTGTATATGTATAATGAAAAAAACATAACAACAGAGACGAGCGTACTACTACCATAGTCTGTCTGTAGGCCTACTGTTTATTCTTAGATGCCAGTGAGGGAAGTAAAAGCAATGAGGGACAATATTGGCAGCGGCTACGGAAGCCCCCAATACAAAAAGCGAATCAACCATGTGGAGCCAAACAGGTGGACAACCACCAGTCTGTTCCTGACAGGTTCCCCTCCTTGCCATGGCAGGTGCTACTGCTACTACGGTAACAGCTGGAGATCAGGTGAACAACCATGAACCATCCATCACCATCAACCCCTCGTCTCATAAAAAAGACGATTGTTTGCTAATTGCCATGTTCCTGAAGCAATCAATTACCCGTTTAGTCTGGTGGTAAGGTTACACCTCCCAGGGTCAATAAAACCCTGCAATTAACCTGAACTCACCAGCCCAGTTTCTCTGGATGCCACAGGCATTAATCTGCCGAGTACAGTGGGAGGGTGATAAGAGAAACGTGAGATAAGCTGTGCTTAGGTGAGATTTATTACACAAACAGTGAAATTACGGTTGTCATTTGAATGTGCTGTCTGTCTTGCTGTATGCAATGTAATCCCAACACAGTTAATACCACTGCTGCTTGATGGGTCCAAGTGGGCTACTTCTATTACTACCATTACTTAGGTTACATTTCTGTTTATTTGTCCATGGTGGCGGTAGAATAAACCACTAGTACAATAACATAATACTACAAAAGTAGTCAGTCAATGTACAATGCTTACACCTCAGTATTAATTAAACAGTGAATACTTTGTTGAAAGCTTTGTTGAATGCTAGATACTGATTGGTCAATCATGGCATTTTACCTTGCTGTTTTCATGATGTCTGTCATGAAAACGCATTAAAAGGGCAATATCAGCCACCAGAACTAGGGATATGTATTTTTTCATTCTAAAAAATGGCTAAAATGTAGTTTGAAGGTCAAGAGAGGGACGTGTCTGATAAAAAACCCACAAAAGCCAGAGTATGTTATTTTAAGTGAAACACCATTTAACTAAATGTCACATAATTGATGCTATATAAAGTAGTAGTATCAAAAAGAGCCTAAAGCGACTATCACTATCGGCAGTGGTTCAGGGGGTAGAGTGGCCGAACCGGAAGGTTCCCACTCCCAGTTCGATCCCGGGCTTCCCCAGAGTTAGTGTCGAAGTGTCCTTGAGCAAGACACTGAACACCTAATTGCTCTCAATGAGCAGGTTGGTGCCTTGCATGGTATCCGCTGCGATATGTGAATGTCTGTGAATGGGTAAATGTGAATGTCTGTGAATGGGTAAATGTAATGCACATTCTAGGTAAAGCGCCTTTAAAGCTATATAAATTCACCATTTACAATAAATAGCTTTCCTCAATGCCACAAACAATTGCCCTACATGTTATTTCTTACTAATACAAGTAATGCAATAATTCCTGGCTGCCCTTATTAATTTGTCTGAATTGCTGAGCATTGAACAAGTTTTTCTGATGCTGGTACCACATTGGCACACACATACACACACACATCAGCCTACATTGAAAACCGAACTCACAGCAAAAGTTAAACATAGCGGCTACAATAGCCTCTACAGTCACAAGGAAGAAAGAAAGAAAGAAAACTGTCACAACTCAATAGAGCGTCGCAGTCCCTCCCCTTTCAGAACAACGAGTGGCCCAGGAAATGAATCGCAATGCATTTTGACCATAGGCCTTTCTTAAATGATTAATTTAAAGACCTTTTAAGCGTCGTACGAAGCCAACTCTTGTCGTGACAAATCATGACAACACACACAATATTTTGGACCAAACAAAGAATTAGAAAGTAGAAAAAAACGGCAGGTTACAACACTTTTTTTGTTGTTTTTCTTCTTTGTAATTATTTGTTTGGTCCAAAATATTGTGTGTGTTGTCATGATTTTTCACGACAAGAGTTGGCTTCGTACGACGCTTAAAAGGTCTTTAAATAAATAATTTAAGAAATGCCTATGGTCAAAATGCATTGCGATTCATTTCCTGGGCCACTCGTTGTTCTGAAAGGGGGAGGGACTGCAACGCTCTATAGCTACAACAGCAGCACAGGCTTCAATTCAGTCACTGAACAATCATTGGGCCCCAACATGACAGCAAGCACCAGCAATAAATACATTTAAAACAAGGTTCTTACTTTGAGTCGTGGTCGTCTTCATCAGTTATAGTTGTGTACAGTAGGTGATGGGCAGGAACCCATGGATATTGGATAGAGATTGAGCCCCTCTCTCTAGGTCATCCTCGGATGAGCCCTCCAGCGGCGCCATCTCCATCCTCCATACTTCTGGCTAGGAGCACCTTCTATCGATGGCAGTGACCACCAGTCAGCATCATTCTCCTGGCCGCTATCTTTTCACGCACCCTTTCACGCATACAGATGCTTGTTGCCTGTTGGTGTTTATCCTGGGTGATACAGCAGCATTGTGGTGTAGCACCAATACAGGAACTTTTGTAGGGCAGGATTCAGGGTCCTGCATTCACACAGCCAAATAGGGCAATGTTGCAGCCTGAGAAGAAGCTGAGCTTGATGTGACAGGGGAGCTTGATATGGACTTCTATACACTGGCCATGCCATTTCCTCACTTCAAGACCTTGCCCTGTCAAGTTGACCACTGAGCCCAAGTATTTAAAGTCAATAACTTTGTTCAGTGCATTGCCTCCTGTTGTCATTAAAGGTGACAATATCAACCTTGGCACTCTCTACTCTGGTCAAGAGCACAATGCATAGGCTAGCTCTGTTAAGACTACAGCAGGGAGTCGTCTTGAGTCTAGACTCTAGTCTAGATCTTCTAGGTGTAATAGTGAAGCCATGTTCTTGCTCCAATCCACTGATGGCGTGCATAGTCCAGGACTATAATGAAAAACACAACTGGCAGAATGTCAAACTCGTCTCATGCCTTCTGGGGTCGTCACCTTTAATCTTGCCTTTGGGTACATGCTGAAAGAAAGAAAGAAAGAAAGAAAGAAAGAAAGAAAGAATTAGTAATTTGAATAGTTTTTGGACCAATGAGATACTAACCCTAAACCATGTCATGCACCGAAAATAGCTGCTCTAAAAGATCACAATGCGCCACAATGAGACGGGTTGTGAGCTAGTAATGTAGAATGCTATTGTTTTTGTTGTTTTGTTTGGCAATTTGGCCAAAAGAGAGACAACAGGGTTAATTGCAGGGATGGGTAGAGCCCACCCAAATGTGCATCCTGCCCACCCAATCAGAAGTTATGAGGAATATTAATTTTTAATATAAAGAAAATACCACAAACTATCTGTACCATTTATCATTTCTGATTGGGTGGGCAGCATTTTCAGTATAGGCCTATTTAGACCCACCTGACCAAAATTGCCCTCATTAGTGCTGTTAACCTACAGGGTACTGGTGGAATTTGTGGAAATTGTGTTGGTCACCGTGTCAAATAAGAAGAAATCTATGCAATTAAAAAAAAAAACATATAAAACATATGGCAAACACAGCACTAACAGCCTACAGCTTGTATCCTACACATGATTTAGTCACAACTGAAATACATAATACCGTAGACATAGTCTAAGCAGCTACCTGTAGGCTACAGTAGCAGTAGGCTACAAGTTACAACAACCAAGCTTAAAAGCTACACTCACCTGGTTGGAAAGAACGTCCAATTTGTCGTCATTATAATCTTCTCTTGCAGCAAGAGTCATAGCTGTTTTCAGTCATAGCCTACTTTCAACTCCATATTTTCCATATCGTGGAACCTTATATTTAAAGTTGTTTATGTTTACTGTAGTAGGCTAGGCTACTTCTAGCCCCATATGTGCCCTCTCCCTACGCTCATTCTGTAGCTCCGAGATGAGGTCACACACTGGGCCCCTCCCACGCGTTTCAGGAACGGCCTTCAACGGCGCAAGCTTCCGCAGTGTACATTTCTTATCCTTACCACACCATTAATCCAAAACGTGTATGGACAATGCACCTTTACACTAATTCATACATAGGAGCGGCGCAGAAAATCCCGCCGCTCCTATGTATGAAAGCCTTTACGTCCCGTCTTTTGTCAGTCGCTCCATGTTTATCAAGGAAGTGTGCGTGTGCGCGTGCATGTCGAGTGAACTGAAGTCAGTTGGAAATTTTCGACCAGGGGAGGCGCCGGGGAGGCGCTAAAGCTTTTCAACTTCCTTGATAAACATGGAAGCGACTGACAAAAGACGGGACGTAAAGGCTTTCATACATAGGAGCGGCGGGATTTTCTGCGCCGCTCCTATGTATGAATTAGTGTAAAGGTGCATTGTCCATACACGTTTTGGATTAATGGTGTGGTAAGGATAAGAAATGTACACTGCGGAAGCTTGCGCCGTTGAAGGCCGTTCCTGAAACGCGTGGGAGGGGCCCAGTGTGTGACCTCATCTCGGAGCTACAGAATGAGCGTAGGGAGAGGGCACATATGGGGCTAGGCTACTTCCAAATCTAGGGAGCTTGTATGTAAACACCGGTGAGGATGGTTTGGGGGGGGCTGCAGGATCCTTTGAAGTGCCCGGCCCGCCTGCACTGGCTGAGGGGAGTGTATGTATGCCAATGCCATAGCGTTTTAATGTATTGTTTTGCATTAATTACTGCAGAATCTAGACTGGTACTCTCGGAGACACTGCGACCACTGCTCTGCATGGGGTTAGGTTACCTATTCTTCCTGATAGTTAATTCCATTCACCTGGGCAAGCAATAAATGCAAACTGGGGGTGTGTGTGTGTGTGTGTGACTGTGTGACTGTGTGTGTGTGTGTGTGTGTGTGTGTGTGTGGTGTGTGCGCGCGCGCGCGCGCGTGAATGAACAATCGGATTCGGAAGTGCATGCAGAAGTCCCACTTTCCGTTTTAGTCATAACATTAATATATAGGAAAATAACTGACTGAGTTTATGGTCCCTGCTTCCAGATAAGACCTCAACGAAATAATGGGTCATTGACACTGATTCTGTTGTTGCATACCGCCCTCTAATGGGAAAGAAATATATAGCAGTCCTAGGCAAACCTACCCCAATTAGTCCTTCAACACCTTTACCAGAAAGAATCATAATAATAACTACAACTGCACTCTGTCGAGTGCCTACTTGCTTGTTGCACACAAGTAGGCCATGGCCTACAAGTGCGCAAGCAGAGCGCGCAAGTACTGGTGACGTATATCAGTGTCAGGTGGATTAAAGGAAATGCCTCTATGTATATGTAATTTGATTAGCGGTATACTTTGTGTATGCGTATGAATCGTAGCAGCATATGACGTCAGGGTATAACTGGTATAACTAGCTCTCAATGATGACGTAATAAAGATGTGGATTAAACTCCACATCATTAAAGGACCCATGTAATCTGACACCACTGCCATATCAAGCACAAGTAGTCATTACGTCATACGCTGGCACGGCGCATACACATCAAACATCGCCCTGGACGAAATCGAAAACTATTGCTTGCGCGCTCTGCTTGCGCAAGTAATCATAATAATAATATCGGTTCCAAAGTCTAATAGGCCTACACTCAAGGTTTATCCCACTATAAATGTGCGTGCGAGTTAATGAACACATCACTCTGGCTAAGACATTAAGCTGGAAGGAGAAATTATGGTAGCTGTATCTTGGGTATTTCTTTCTGTCTCAGAAGGTAAGAAAAACTTTATGATGATTCCTTTAACAGGCTGAGACCTGTCCGCTCCATTATCACCTTCCTGGACCGGACTGTGACCACTGACAGGCTCTGATTGAGACGTCGCTAAATCTGGAACAGCTAGGGAAACCACTGATTTATGAGGGAGAGGCACCGAGTGGGGAAAGCAGTGCGTTACAGAAACTTTACCGGTGTCTTAATTTTGTGCTGTCAAACCAATGAGTACTACTAGTAGACCAGTGCAATACAGGAAGGAAAGATGAAGGGATAAAGAGGTTAAAGAGTATAGTCTCAAATACTTCCTCTCCTGCAGGGCCATGGACAGGGCCAATGGGGGCAGAGCCAATGGAGCCAGTGCCCATGACGGGCCCTTGACAGCCATGGGCCCCCTCGGACACTATAGGCTGATCGACAGTTTACTCAAATGTACACGTAGGTTAAAGGTTCATGTATGTATTCCTTACGATTCACATTAACTTAAGCTGCTGTTTGGTGTGAGGACCTCCACACAGAACGTGAACATAACGCATCATAACAAGGCCAATAAAATAAACATCAACTTATAAATCAATCATCAAATGAATAGTTTGATGTGCAATAAGTTAGTCTATCTGTCCTTGTGCAGGGCCTTTGTGAATGGAACTAAACATAATGAGTTTTTTTATTGCATTGAAATATAAATGTAAAATGTATAAATGCATTGGTGACCAGAGACTGCTGAAAGATGGACCCTGAGTGACCTTAATGCTCCAACTATAAGATAAACATTGCCAGCAGGGAAAGGCCTTCCTCGTCAGGACAAAGGTCACCTCTACACTGTCATTATTCTGAACATAATTACATGGAGGGTCTTTTCGACAAAAACAGGAATAAAATAGGATTTTGGATTCGTAGAGTTCGATACTTGTAAACAAATGGGTCTGAGTGGGTTCAAGAGGAGGCTGTGGTTTTGTGATTGAGGAGAAAAAGAACATGCTACTAATTAGGCTGCCAGAGTGCAGAATGAGTTGGAAAGAAGTGCACGGACACACACACGCACGCACGAGCGCGCGCACACACACACACACACACACACACACACACACACACACACACACACACACACTTCAATGTCTTTATTTGAGTCCACATTTATAGAATGCATGATCAAGGGCACAAATATTTTTCAGTTGCTTCTGATGTCCCACGCACTCGAAACATGTGTCTCAGTGCCTGAATCCAAACAAGCCCTACATGTACAGAATGTAAACAACACATGAACGTATTCACAGTCAATCACCAGATAAAAATCACGGGTACAGAAAGCACCTTCTCCTCCAAATAGATCGACTGCTCAAATGCAGACTAAATAACGTGCCTTAATGTGAAAGGTGTTGAAAACCACTGCTAAAAATGTATGTAATGGCTTGTACTAATGGTTAGTATTTTACTTGTTTAGTAAGGAAAGCTTCCTCCAAACTTGAATCAAAAGCACAAGCCAACTTCCAATAGGAAAACCTCTCTGCTGTTCGTTATATTTGCAAATACATGATGTGGATCATTGCATTAAACAGAAATACAGTGTGTGTGTGTGTGTGTGTGTGTGTGTGTGTGTGTGTGTGTGTGTGTGTGTGTGTGTGTGTGTGTGTGTGTGTGTGTGTGTGTGTGTGTGTGTGTGTGTGTGTGTGTGTGTGTGGGTGCGTGCGTGCGTGCGTGCGTGTCTGCACCCTGTGTGTTCCTGCCTCTGGCTGTTAGATGCATGTCGTTGCACATGTGGTGATAGGCCACATATAGATGGGAAAATGTTGACACCTGTGCCTAAGGTTGCCTTATCCCTGGTCTATACAGCCCTGCTCATGTGACAATAACACACAGATTAACTTAACATCCTGATGAAAACCTGTCTCCTTGGCAGCAGAGACATGTTAACCACTGTTAGCCGTGCAATGAAAACAAACACACCACCACACTGGAGACATTTTCAGTCCCACAAGCAAAACAACACAGGCCTTTAATACGGCTGTGCGGTGGGGCCTTGTAATTGTACGTACAGTACGCTAATTATAAGCATTTGCAGGCACGCTCTCCTTCCTGTTGCCATGCCCTAGCCTTGCATCGCTGACAAGAAAACCACATACGATGCTGAAAATTTGAGGGCTGCAAGAAAGTCCAGAGCTTTGTGGAAATGTGTTTCATTCAGGCTCGGTTAGCATGCAGAATAAACATTATGTGAAGTGTGCCGGGTGTATGTGGATGTTAAAGTCCAATCAAGAAAGGCAAGTCTCTCTTGGCACGAGGGTTCGATGTTGTGTCGTTTCAATGACATGACTCTCACCGAGTCTGGTCAGTATCATACTTTTTTTCTCCAACTTTATCTTCCTAGCACAACAGCATTCATGCAGTAGACTGCTAGTATTCAATGATTATTCCGTTCAGTCTGTTGACCACTTTGGTCCCAAACAAACACATCTTGAAAACTATTGGCGGGAACCTTTCATTTACCTTTATTTTATATTTTTTATGGAGGGACAGACAGTAGGCTGACAGGAAATGGGTAGAGAGATGGGGGGAAGACATGCAGTAAAGGCTGTCGGGATCGGGAGTCGAACGCGCAGCACACTGCCAGACTGGATTACCAGCCAATGTGCCTGGACCACTGAGCCATGGCCCAGGCCAACTCTTTTGGATTTTGATGACAACCTAAAGTGCAGATTGTTTGCCATGAAACATACTGAGTACAATTGTATGCACTCACCAAGGATGAATCGTATTGGTTGTCAAGGGCACCTTAAAACTATTCGAGACAAGATGGCCAACATCATTTTGAAATCTAACAATTAATATATCATGAGCAACTAAAGCTGCACTTTAGTTTTTAGATTTATCAATGCTAAAATGGATGGTATCTCTGTATGCATCACTGTTCATTTTAAGGTAATTAACTAATTTGATGAGGGCTGTTTCATTACTGTTATCTCTAAAATTAGAACAGTAGAAGTGGGTAGCTGTGCAAATTCATTATACATTTTATAATATTGGCATTTACCAGACACTTTTATCCAAAGTGATAAGTAGTGATCAAGTTTTTATTTTTCCCCTACCTATTGTATTTTTAATAGAATATATATTTTTAGGACCAACTGTTTAATGGCTGTATTGAAATGAGTTAAATAAAGACTTCTATGAACACATTTGTTGTCTTAAATAGTCTAACCTGTGTAATTGACTCAAGAGATGATCAGAGGAGCACTGTTTTTTATCACTATTGAAACACGGATCAAAGATGGATAGTTTGTCAGTGAAGGTGCATCCAGTGAAAGAGTAGAGATGAACTCTGGTCTCCACATCATAAAAGGAGACCAGACCCTCCTCATAATCCACAAACACTCCTATACGTTCTGTACCTCCTCTCTTACAGGGAGGCCGACATTAGGGTCAGGAAGTACTGATTTCCACATTAAATTGTCTTGAGCAGGACTCAGAATTTCTCCCGATGTATATATTTATTTTACTATCTGAGATAGTAGCTTGCATAGTCACGTTAAGTGACTATGCTACTGAACAAGTATAGCATAGTCACTAAAATATTTATCTTGGTACCGTTTACACACAAACAATATACCTCAGGTCTTTTGTTATACTGTATTAGCTGTCATGTTACCTATAAAGGAATCAGGAATGATGAGTATTACTGTGTCTACCTGCCCCTGAGCAGTGGCATTTCCAGGAATGACATTTTGGGCAGGCAAGATGTATCTACAATAAGCCCAGTCTGCTGCCTGGCCATGCCTTATTGTAGATACGCCACTGCCCCTGAGATGTCTTATCAGTGAAAAATGTAATAAAAAGAATGTCTCCGCCACTATGAATGTGTGTGTGAATGGGTGACTGTAAGGCACTAATCAATGTAAAGTGCTTTGGATAAAAGCGCTATATAAATGCACCATTTACAATTTATTGCTGGATACTCCTCAGCTCAGCATCACATCGCTTCTACTCCATCTCTTTACTGGGTTTCTGAGCCACAACCTTAAATTATACCAGAGATGGAGTACTTATAGTGGCTGGGGAATTGGGAATTGGCTATACTAAATTGGGACTTGAAGGGGAGAAAATGTTTTTCTTTTGTCTTGAAGGGCCATGTTTTGCACAATAACAGTCTTTTCATTATGTCTGCCCACGATCTCTGTGATTCATACAGTACGTTTGTTTACCCCAGTCACTGATACTAAAATCTGATATTTTATTTTAAATTTTTCTATGAATCTGTGACTTGACACCCATACTGTTATAAAACAAAAATAAAAAGATTTTGAAAAGAAAGAAAAGGAGGGAGTTGTGGATGGCAGCAAATCTGCTAGTCATCCCTCGCATCACAACGCATTGCATCTGCAAACAGATAACCATGGTAGCATCCAGTGACGCCATCACTCACTCACTGGTACTTCCTCCATATCTGTCGAGATTCTTGAGAAATGTCAAAGCTATTGTGGTTACGAATGGAAGTCACCAATGGAAAAATAAATTAGATTGCATTTCCTATTCACAAGACACAGAAGCCCTAGGCAGAATAACAAAGCCAAATAAAATATGTTAAATAATAATTTCATTTTAAGTAATTTTGTTGTTTAGTGATACTGTACTCAAATGTCCTGAAGTATTCTGTGTTAAATCCTGTTGATATGTTTTTATAGACAAATTAAGATCATCTCAGCTGTCACACATCCTTGGTGGGTTTTACTTGTGGGTGTGTGATACATCATTGAGATGTCAGTCAACATCAATACACACCTTGTCAAAGTTTAACTCTTATTGGGATCCCTGGCACAAAATCCTGCTGCCAAATACCTGTTAATTTGGTGGTCCTTGACATGAAAATGTTTGAGAACCACTGGACAAGAGCCAGTGCCGAGCAATTTGGTGCCCTAGGCAGGACTTTTCGATATGTAAAAAGCTGAAAAATGACCATGGCCCCCCTGTGTCCTAAAGCACTGTACTTGGTCATATATTATGAGTTTGTTTTCTTTTGCTTGGTGGGCTTGGCTCCCCGCATGATGCCCTCAGGCCTGTTCTGCCTGATGGAAGGGGCCGGCCCTGACAAGAGCACCAAGATAGTGTGGTCCTTCATATCAGTGACGTTGCTCTGTTTTAAGCACTATTTTGTTTCGCTTTCATCCTTCTCATACTTGTTTTTGTAGGCTACTCTCTTTTATATGGTGTCATTGTTTCTGAAAACAAGGGTTGTATGCAGTTTAACTGAGACTACATTCACAGTAGTATTCTTAAGTAATGTGTTGTGTCGTAGTACTAGAATTGGCCAGTAAGAGGTGGTGTAACATTGCATGATGTTCTGTATGTAATTGCAGTCAGCCACAAGCTTGAGGTTTCAACATGGTGTACCTATAAGTACCAGTATTTTTGGCAATTGTTTTATTTTCACTTAGTTTAATGAGATTTTCAAGTGAATGTATATTGTATGTATGATAAATTATTTGATGATGCATTAGGTAGCGAAAACTAAATAGGCCTATAGACTAGTGATAAAAAACGAACAAACAAGAAAGGGCTTAGTAGAGGCTCCTTCTGAGCTTTTATACATCTTAACACGTTCAGGGCAAACTGTAGTATGTAGTGGTTTTCCTTGGCATAAACCGACACTTTAAAATAAAAATAAAATAGTGATCTCCAATTTTAGATATATTTTCAAAACAATGCAGAAGATGTTTGATATTAATAATCAACATACATCTGTAAATTAACTAGGCCTATAGTCACGAAAGCTGTCAAATACGTTGAAGTAAACACATAAGCTAGAAATATAAAGTATCAAGGAGATGGAAATACTCACTCAAGTAAAGTAAAATCACCTTGTATGTAGCAACACCACTGTATGGTACCCACCACGTGGTTAGCATGGCCAGAAGGTTTTTTACATGACATCATAGAGATGCATTATGACAGAGGCAAGAGCTTTGTTAGTGAATGGCCACTAGAGGGCAGTAGACTCAAAGGCTATTATATTCCACTGCCACCATGCAGCAGCATCAAAATACAACATAACAGTACCCTGTTTATGAAAAAAACTCTATGCTTAAAAGTAATTATTAAACCTTGTTTTAACTTAAATATCATTAGTATCATAATTTTTTTTTCGATAGCTAAAAAGTTAAAAGGATTATATTGATAAAACGAAATAAATAAATAAAAATAAATATAAATTATAGTTAGACATATGGTTTTGACCTTTGGCCCTTTCAATACGTTATTGTTGTGAGGCTTTAAGGGCTGTCTTTGTGATAAGGAACATGAGTTCATTGGGTGCAGACAGTGTAAGAATTCCCTTACGTCCACAAGTCAATATTTGGCTCCACATAGTGGAATCGTAGGATGTGTTATCCAGATGCAAACTATTATGAATTTGCACCAAGTTTAACCATGACCATTCAGCAAGCCATAATACAAAATAAATGTCTTCTCTTTCCATTTTGAACTACTGCAGCTTGAATGAATATTAGCCTACTTGAACTATGAAACATGCTGCAATAAAGCAGTGCTCTACCAGGCCAACATTTTGTATAGTGCTTATTGAGGGGCTAGACGCAGGCATTCAGACTGATGAAATATATTGACAGAGAAAGCACTTAACACAAAGGCCCTCGCAGCCACTTTAGCAAGTATGTGCTCTGGAGCCCGTCCAGAAAATGGAATCAGTACAGTTGCCTTTGCCTGAATGATGTCTCTTGTGATTCATCAGCTTCTGACGTTTCACTATGCAGTCCTCTACCGTAGGCATGTAAGCCTTTATCTATCAGCTGAGCCGCAAAGCTAGCTGTGTGTGTGTGTGTGTGTGTGTGTGTGTGTGTGTGTGTGTGTGTGTGTGTTTTCAAGGCCATGAAACAATAACACACAATAAGAACAGAAACTATCTTAAACAGAGAGAGTGCAAAGAAAGCAGCATGTTAAGATGTTAAGAAACCACAGGGTCAACTCAGTAGTCGAGTGCCAAGAAAACATTAGTGACATGGGATGGTGAAAGATGTGCCACAAGTAGGCAAACACAATTACACAAATCAAGTTTTCATATCATTACACCAGTTTAAATGTTGAAGAATGCACTCAGTATAACAAACAACAAGTTTTAGGATCACTAACGGCCATGAGAGGTGTGAGAATTTCAACAGGCTTTACACAAAGTAAATTCCCATTGGCAATGAATGGATGATGTGCAATGATAAGAGTGCCCTCACTTCACCCGGGTGTGATTTTTAATTATTTATTCATGAAATAGCACGGGGAGAACATGCAAACTCCACACAGAAAGGCCCTTTCGCAACCCTGCCTCGGGTATGGCCACTGATGGAGGAGAGAACACGCCCACAGCACCCAAAGCGTCCCCAGCGGGAATCGAACACAGGACCTTCTAGCTGTGAGGCGACAGCACTACAGACACTGACGTAAAATTATTTATTTATTGTCAATGGGAACTTAATCTGTTTAAGACGAAGTTTGTGGACGGTAACCAAATTCTGGATGTAGCTTTATGCTAGCTAGCGCCCCTCAAAAATAGCACAAAATAATTGCAGATCTACAAGCTCACAACATGCCGCGATGCAACACATTGTGAGCTTGTAGATCGAGTGTCTAATTATAAAATAGGGGGTGTATGAAAAGTTAGATGATATACAAATATCACAGACAGACAGTATGCTTGTATACCAGTAAGATGCCCTGAGAGCGAGAAGCGACCTAGGACAGGTCACGTGCACGCATCCGCCTGGGTGACAGCAGACTGCTGGACAAGCGCTGGCGCTTTGGCATGGGGGGTCAGATCAACATATGGAATGAATTATGTACTGGCCAAAGTGGCCATATAAGGACAGTGTCTTGCGTGTACAGGGTTTAATTAAGTCAGAATCAACATATGGAATGTCAGAAAAGGTCAGCTCCATATATGGAGATTTAAGGGTGGCAGCGGGGACAGTGTCTTGAGTGTAGAGTAGAGGGTAGCCCAGGTAGGGCCGGGCCTTAAGGCTCATACATAGTCTGGATTTACGGTGGTGGGGTGACCACGGAACTACAACATGACTTCACGAGCCGTGGTGAAGAGCAAACCACCGCCACCGCTCCAGCCCTTCTCTCTGTTTTTACTCACCACCGCTCAACGTTATTTCAACTCCGGTGGTCAGCTCACCACCGGAGTGGTGGTCACCTCACCACCGAAAATCCAGACTATGAATAGGCCTTTAATCTTCGGGCCTGTTGAGAACGGCTGCCGGGCTTGGCTGCACTAATAACTTTGGGGCGGCCCCGTCTAGAGTTTGAATGGACAGGTATCAGTCAAATGCAGGTTTTCATAATAAACTGCGACCTAGGTTCGCAAAAATGAAACTAGATTTAAGAGCACCTACCAAGTTTAGGTGAGTGTAAATGTCATAAACACTAGTATAAATAAGGTTATTTACAGCTCAAAGACGCCCTGCTGAGCAGGGTTCCCACCCAGTTCCTGAACCCTCTAGCTGTCAGTGTCCAATCCAAGGATTCCATCTAGACAGGGATGCTCTGGCTGTCCACAGATCAGATTAACTCACTTGATCCACTTAGTGGTCAGTCGGACTAAACCCTGCATGACCTGAAACCTGCACTCTGTGAACCAGGTCAAAGGTGACCAGAAGGGTGTGTGTACTTTTGAATGACTTTTAATGGGGTCGGCTGTTACATCAGTTCCTTCAGCCCTATGTTCCCTCAGCCCTTTTTTACAGACATGTAATGGTCCATTAGCAGGAGATTCACTAGCGTGACTCGGCCCCAACACAATTGCGTTGGGGTCCAGAGGCATTTGGGGGGAGGTGACCAGCCTGCGTGGGGGCCTACTGACGTCTCGTTACGCCGCTGTCCATTAGGAACCACCTCAAGGAACCCTGTAGGGTCCCTTGACCCCACCTTGAGAACCATTGTCTCAGCCCTGTGTTCCCTCAGTTTGTTTTGTGGTTGGAACTGGGATTGGGGATAGCATTTGTGTTAGGGAGAGGTTTGAGGGAACATAAGGCTGAGCTAGGGAACATCAGTACTCCCTATTCTAACCTTAAGCCCTATTTTAGGCCTACTCCGTTGTACGATCTTTGACAATAATGACATGTCCAAAATAGGGACGCCAGATTGAAAGTCCTTACTACCTCCTGTCGATCTTTCCTTCTTCTCCCCCCAGCCTCTTACACCCCCCCCCCCCCCCTCTCTCCCCCGAGGCAGGCAGATGGCCGCCCCTAGAGTCCGGTTCTGCTTGACGTTGCTTCCTAAGGGGGAGTTGTTCGTTACCACTGTCGCAATATTGCTTGCTCTGGGTGAGATCTCTGTCGGTTTTCTGCTCTATATGTAAAGTGTCTTGAGACAACTTGTTGTGATTTGACACTTTAATTAAATTAAATTAAATTGAATTGAATGAACTAGCCATACACATGTGAAGTCCCACGTTTAAACATCAACGCACATAGTAACACAAGAAAGATGGCGTAGGTCATATTTCAGCAGAAAAATAAACATTATACTAACTAAATGGAAAAAGGCTATAGGGCAGGGCCAAGTGACATTTTAAAATAAAATACAAAATATAATTTATGACTGTGAGGACACACCCATGACCAGCTGTGGTCAAACTAAGCCAACAAGGATGCAGGGAATTTCTATTGCAAAACTCGTTAGCCAATTAAGGGGTTGTGAACATCGCCCTCTCTCTCAAGGAATCTGTCTGATTCAAATTGGCTTCACCAGTTATCTTGGGACCTCGTCCATCATCCTCTCTGGCCTTTAAAAAAAATACCACAAACTAAGGACTGTTTCTCAATTGTCCCTAGCCTGTGAACCGAGTAATCATCTGCTATCCTCACTAGATTGAGAGAGAGAGAGATAATGGATACTAAGTGAATACTATGTGGGTACTAACTGAATATTTGTGGATATAAGGTATAAAAATACCTCAAACGAAGGACTGTTTCTCAGATTTCCCTCACCCGTGAACCGGACAGAGAGAGAGAGAGAGAGAGAGAGAGAGAGAGAAGCTAAGTGAGGGACAGAGAGAGACATGACACAGATAAAGAATTGTATTGTAGAGAGGAATGGGGGATTTGGGTGTGTGCCAAGACATTTCAGAAGAGCCTGGCCACTAGTCCTATGCTTGCGCTGCCAGCTCAGACGTCAGTTTGACATCATCATCGTCGCCTCACAGGAACCGCAGCCAACTGCAGTCATTTGGTTGGCTTTAATATGCATCACTGACCTCTGACCTCGGCATGTCCCTCCCCTATTGGAATGTCTCTGTGCAGTAGACCAGCACATACTGTACTTAGATGGGCCTGTGTGTAGAGTCCAATAGAGCTCTCAAAACATTTCATTTCAAGGGCCCCCATACGTTTGACACGTATCACAGACCCCCCAGTTTGACACAAATTTTCCCATCTCTGGAACCCCAAACTGCACTATAAAATCCTAACTCTGGATGTGTACTGATGGAACCAGACATTTGGGTCCATTAGCACAGAGGTTCCAAACCACTGTTACTAGTACCACTGCTGGTGGTACTCAAGCAATTCGTTGAAATAGGCTCTCCAGCCGTGTTTAAATGCGCAAGACAGCACACCTAGCCGGTAATCGAAGATTACAGAACGGATTCATAAAATTAGAATCAGCAGTTAGGGATGCAGCCTTGCTCAAGGTCACTAACATGCATTCAGGAATAGCCGGGCGGGCCGAGAATCGAACCGGAAACAGGATGGATGCTTTACCTCAATGCTAGGGGGGGTCCCCAAATTATTTTGGGGAGTCCCCGGATGATTAGCTTAATGTCAACATTGTTTTCACACTCAACAGTAAACAAACCAACATACACTATAAGTGTATACACATGGTACACATGGTACACATTTGTAAAGTTACAAGTTGACCGTTTTAACACCAAATTGGCCAGATTTTGTCAAATATTACGCTAGAAGTCAATATCGGTAGATGGCACAAATCCACGGGGTCATGTACTTTGTATTTGCATTGTAATCCATAGGGGGATTTTAGATAGCCTCATATAATAACTGTGTTTGAAAAATAAACATATCATCCAGGCCACTTCACTCATATGGATATGAAGAATGAACTGACTGAGAGAAAATGCTATTGTTACTTCTAATTAGTTAGCGAGTGACGTCAGGACTGCAATTTTAGAAGACAACTAAATTCAACCATTGTGAACGTACTTCTCCACAATTCTCAGTCAGATCTTCTGTTAACACGACATGTGGGTCTGTCTGGGTTACGGTGACCAGATGCTGCCGGTTTGGGGTGGGATTGTGCTGGTTTTCACCACAATTAAAATAACACTTATAAGTGCTCACATATAATTATCATGTTCTGTTCTGTTGAAAGGTGCAGTCACCTGGTGTGCCCACGCGTTGAGAACCCCTGCTTTAAGAGACCGGCATCACTTTTGTCTTCAGTATACGTTTGCTCTTGTGCTCAGCTAATCAAATCATCGCTATAGGGTGCTCAGCCAATCGAATCATCGCTATGGGGTGCACACAAACAGACAAAGCTGGGCATATGATCGAGGGCTAGCGCCCCTCAAAAATAAATTAAAAATTGTGTTATTTTCATAGAACTTCCTCTTGTAGTCTAAGAATAAAAGTTAGCCGTTTCATGATGTATATTTCCTCTGTAATGACCAAAATGGTGTTCTTTCAATCTGTCTCGTATACTTCCTGACAAACCATGTCATCTTCCTCGCATACATGTACATCTCCTCTTCTGTATACACATCTCATTTTCCTCCTTTACAATCTGCTCTTCTCTTCCTACCATTTCCTCTCATCATCACACCTTGTCTGGAATGAAGTACACCTCGACTTTTAGGAACAGGTCTGGCTATGACTCACAACCTTTTTTGATTATTTTTTTCCAAGCATCAGTTGAAGTTTCAGTTCATTCTGATACGAGCAGAGCGCGCGCGCACACACGCACGTGCATGCACGCACGCATGCATGCACACACGCACGCACACACCGAAGTGGATGATTCATTGACAATACACACCTTACTAACAGCTTACCTAACTTGATAATGATATTGATGAAGTACACCTCGGCTTTTAGGAACAGGTCGGGCTCAGGAGGTAGAGTAGGTCGTCCAATGATCCCTAGGTTGGTGGTTCGAGTCACGGCTCCTCCTGTCCACATGTCAAGGTGTCCTGACCTTGGGCAAGACACGGTCATGAATTGGCTCACATCATGCCAAAAAGGGAGACAACATACAGGATTAAACTAAATAATGCGTGAACAGTACAAAAAGTAGTCGGTGTGAATGGTCAGTGATATCAGTAGTGTAAAGTGTGTATGGACTGTATGTGCGAGTGCAGAAAGCAACTGAACTGAAACTACTTCAAACACACATACCGGTAACCAAACAGGCAGTGTGACCTGTGCAGGAGAGAGAGAGAGAGAGAGAGAGAATGGCCTCAGCCAGCCTGCTTTTATACCCAAGGGGATAATTGGGACCAGGTGTGTCAATCCCCAAGACACACCTCAGCAGGCTGGCCCTCCTCCTACACAGAGACAGAGAACAACAATTAGTATCCAACCAAACCAACTCCACACACTCCCCCATGGGATGGATCATCACAACACTGAAGTTCTGACTGTAGTTTGTAATCATTTCTCTTATCATGACATGATGACTCGCTGTATGGCTGTAGTGCATGTGTGTGTGTGTGTGTGTGTGTGTGTGTGTGTGTGTGTGTGTGTGTGTGTGTGTGTGTGTTGCTGTCCTAAATAACTCATTTTTGCGTGCCTGCCTGCCTGCGTATCATTTCTATATAAAGTATGTGTTGTACTGTATAGTGTGTATGCATATATCTGTGCATACATCTTCCCTTCTTCTTCTTTACAGTTCATTATCAGTTCTTTGGGCTCTGCACTGACCTCCACTCACCCCTGGATCACAGCTGTACACTGAGGAGGTGTCCATGGTAACACACTGTCAGGTTTATTATTAACCCACCGGGGAGTACAGTCCATGTCTCAATCCACTGTGCCTATCATACGGTACAGACAAATAATGGCTCTTAAATGGTTCATTAAAACAGTATAAATGTACAGTATTTCGCCACGGACCCCCATCTGAAAATATACAAGATTTGTGTTGTTAAAATGTTTCAAGAATATTACAAACAATTTGAAATGTTTTCTTGATTTTTAGAAAATAGGGTTAAAGTGGTTAAACTGATTTTGATGTTATATTAATAAACTAATCTGGGGACCTGCTGGAACGCCCTCAAGGACCCCTGGGGGTCCTCAGAGACTACTTAGGATGTATTAGGATGTTGATATTCATTCATCAGCACTCCCAACAACCCATCAACACTCCCCACTGACAGGTATAGTAACCCCACCCCCAAAGAGGACGGTCTATTTCAAACAAAGTGTTTTTTGACAGCAGGAATTGCCTGTCATAATTTGACCCCCCAGTATTAGGATGTATTAGGATGTTGATATTCATTCATCAGCCAACACTCCCCACTGAACCCCACCCCCAAAGAGGACGGTCTATTTCAAACAAAGTGTTTTTTGACAGCAGGAATTGCCTGTCATAATTTGACCCCCAGTATTAGGATGTATTAGGATGTTGATATTCATTAATCAGCCAACACTCCCCACTCACAGATAGTAACCCCCCCCCCCCCAGAGAGGACATACAGGGCCTTAGTCCTACTCCTCCTCCGAAGCCAACACTCCCCACTCACAGGTAGTAACCCCCCCCCCCCCAGAGAGGACATTCAGGGCCTTAGTCCTACTCCTCCTCCGAAGCCAACACTCCCCACTCACAGGTAGTAACCCCCCCCCCCAGAGAGGACATTCAGGGCCTTAGTCCTACTCCTCCTCCCAGCCAACACTCCCCACTGACAGGTAGTTACCCCCCCCCCCCCCCCCTCCTTAGTCTTGGTCTGAAAGGTTCTTTCTTGTTCTCTTTTCACACAACAGGGGCAGAAATGACACAGATAAATGAGAACACAGACAGCGTGTGTGGGATGGGGACAGTGAATGAAAGGTAGTGTGTCTGTGTTGTAAGTGAGTGCATGTGACGGCGCATGGAACAGACTACACACCGACAGATGATACTGCTGTGAAAGCATAAGATAAGATGTAACACAACACAACACAACATCCGGAGGATCAGACCATTCCTCGCCAAGGATTCTGTCCAGCTCCTTATCCTCCTTATAACTCCATCCACGCAGGTGTGCCGGCATGGTCTCTCAAACCCCTACAACCGATCCAGAAGGCCGCACAATTTCCCTATCTGTCACATAACATGCTGCAGCTGCACTGCACTCCCTTCACATGGCTTCCGGTTGCTGCATAGCCTATGGGGTGATCATTTACAAGGAAATCAAGGACATACTGTAGCACCCCCTTACCGTCAGACCATGATCCACCCCTACAGTACATCCCTTCCCACACTTCTCCAATCGGCCTGGACCAGATTTTGGTTCTCAACATTTATTTCTTTATTTCAAGGACCCTGAGGGTCCCTGGACCCCACTTTCAGAACCACTGGCGTTGCCTAGACTCCATTTAATTGAATTGCTCTGGATAAGAGCGTCTGATAAAAGGATAAAATGTGAATTGTACAACACAACACAACAATGCAAAATGTACACAGCCTATATAATCCATAACATAATCGCTGTCTGTCTGTCTGTCCACTTCCAGGTCACCAGTGAAATGCATGTTAGGACGGCTTCCGGGTCACCAGTGAAATGCATGTTGGGACGGACACAGATTAATACTGGGACACACTTTTCCACGTAACATACCCACACAGGGAAAACAACCCCCTCTATCAGTAATGTGATCTATTACATTGCATTACCCACACTGAACATAATTTGCTGTTGATATATTCAGAACGGGTAAGGACTAGTGTAATATAACATACGAAACCGCATACAAAATATAATGTACCGTAACTTAAGTAACAGACATATACATAAAGTCACGAGTAACAGAAGCTAATATTTAATGTAACTATGTACTGTAAGAATCAACAATAAACATGTATTAACAGTGGCCACATACAGTCAACATGGACAATTTTACAGTATATAGGCCTACAGCAGCCTAGAGGAGCTCTCTTAGCACATCAGTTATTGGACATTTCACTAGGAAAGACCAAGCATCAGACATAGGAACCCTTTAAGATGGTTTATTGAATGAAGGAGTAGGGTACTTGTGGTCACAAATGCAGAGGCTTGAAGTATGCATGCGGGGTATGGTCGTCTATGGTGCGCCGCATGCGCAGCATGGAGTGCGCAGCATAAACGGCCATGTCATGGAATACATGGTGAAGCAGCATGGTCGTCTATAGATGCGCCGCATGCGCAGCATGGAAGCGCATCATAAACGGCCAAGGCTTAAAATACATGGTGGAGCCTGCATGGTCTCCCATGGACGCGTCGCATGCGAAGCACGGGACGCGAGGGATGGCCAGGCATGGAATACATGGTGAAGCAGCATGGTCGTCTATAGATGCGCCGCATGCGCAGCATGGAAGCGCATCATAAACGGCCAAGGCTTAGGATACATTGTGAAGCCTGCGTGGTCGCCTAGAACGCGTCGCATGCGAGGCATGGGACGCGTGGGGTAGACGGCCAGGGCGTGGAATACATAGTGGAGCAGCATGGTCATTTATGGATGCGCCGCATGCGCGGCATGGAATGCGCATCATAAACGGCCATGGCTTAGAATACATTGTGAAGCCTGCGTGGTCGCCTAGAACGCGTCGCATGCGAGGCATGGGACGCGTGGGGTAGACGGCCAGGGCATGAATACATGGTGTGACCAGAGGTTCGAGGGGGCGGACCCAGATACTTTGGCTTAGGGGTCGAGGCGTGAGCCTGAGTGGTATAGTAGAACCCCAAAAGTATCTTAACAGAATTTACCAGACCCTGGAACGGTGGGTGTCGTGGAGATCAGGCGCGTTGGAGCAGACGTGCTGTGATGAGCCTGGGAAGGCCGTCGGGCCGAGGGTCTGGGTTGTGTGGTCGGGAACTCCTTTGTTGGAGCTGCGGACGCAGCTCCAGTTCTGGAGGAGTAGCCGAAGGAGTGTTCCGGGGAGTGTCCTGATCGGCGGGGACCATGCGGAGTAGGAATGGAACCAGGAGCGGGTGGCGACTGAACCGCTGTTGTTACGAACCCGATGCCGTGCGTGCTGGGCGTGTCGGGTGAGTGGGTGGTTAGAAGGGTTGAGGAAGGTGTTGGAGATGGGAAGCCCAAAAGAACGAGACGGTAGAACTGGGCTTAGCGCGTGGCATTGGTGGGGGGGCCTGAATAGCCGGTGCAGAGGATGTAGCTGTTGAGGGTTAAGGTGTGGGGGGTTGGTGTTGGGGAGATGGGCGTGATGCTTGCTTGTCGGTGCAGTTGGGGCGGGAGTGGGAGCCGCCGCAGAAAGTACAGATGTGGAGCATGCGGCATGCTGACAGCTCGCAGCCTCCGTCGTTGTAATTATTGCAAAGCGTTTTGCTGCCGACAAAGACAAGCGGGCGGCCACGCCTGTCTTTCCCTTTGGAGGCGGCGGGGAAAACCTTGCTGGAGGTGGTGACGCTCAGGAGGGGGGGGGGAGTGTAGCTGGATTGATGCGCGGTGTGGGGGCGGGGTACTGGAGCTCGGAAGGTGCATTGGGTGGTGGGATGGGTGGGGCAGCTGCAAAGACTGCACGCTTCTGAAGTTTTTCCGGCGAATATCCTGCAGTAGAGCTCTAGCTCGAGGGAGCCCCAGTAGGTTGTGGTATTAAACTGTTGTAATCTGGAGGCGGCCCTGGCGGAGAATTGGCGGTGATATTCATAGAAAAGGCTCCCCCCGAAACGTGTGCAGAGGTCCATGCAGAGGTACAGGTGGTCGTCTAGTTCTTGGCGGCGGGAAGGGAAGGAGGTGCATATGATGTCCCGGAAAATGGAGAAGGCGAGGACGAACTCAGTGGGTGTGAGGACGGAGGAAGTGGATGGGGTGAGGTCACGGAGTGTGATGGAGACTCCTCCGAGGTCTACTGACCGGTGTTGGGCTGTGCTAGCGGAGGGGCGTATGAGTGATGAGAGGTCAATGTCCATACCTTGAAGAATCTGCGACCGGAGGTGTGATGGGACCATGGGGGCGTTGAGGGCGATGGCTGATGGCGGGATGGGTGCTGGCGTGGCTGTGAAGAGGGAGAAGGAAGGGGGGGGGGCGGTTGGGGAACACTGGGTGGGGGGGAAGAGAAGACAAGTTGTTGTGTGGGGCGCTGGTTGCTGCTGGGGGAAAACCTAGGGGAGGTGGAGCTTGGAAATAGTACGGGGAGGGGGAGGAGGTGGGGTGGGGTGCTGTGGCCTGCTGGAAGTGGGGGGGAGGAACAGGTTGGGCATGGGGGAAAGACCCAGGTGGATGATGTAATGGAGAGATGTGTGGAGGCTGGAAAACACTAGCAGTGTGGGGGGTAGGGAGAGCTGAGGTGGCTGGAGCTCTTTCAGAGGGGGGGTGGGGGGGGGGAAGGGTGGACGTCTGGGGGAAAAGGCTGCCTCTGAATGTCACTGTGGCAGCCTTCCTCTTACCGCGGCGTGGCAGAGCGGCCAGCCGCGTTGCAACGCCACCTCTCGGCCGAACGGGCGCCTGCTGGGCTTCTCCTGGGCCGGGAGGACGACGCATGACGTCACGACGGTGCGACGGACCCGTGCTGGCTGGCGAGGCTGGTGTTGTTGTTGTTGTTGTGGTGCTGTTGGATTGTTGTGCGATGCGGGTGGTCGTGAGCAGAGTGAACATGCTGAGTTTCCTGGCGGACCTGCTGAAAGGGATGCCTTTGGCGATGAGCGCTCGTTGTAGTCCGACGACGGTCCAGTCCGACGCGATGGTTGGTGCGGAGTTGTTGGAGCTGCGCGGGGAGGCGGCAGGATGGTTCTGCTGTCCGGCTGGGGAGGGACGTGGACCCTCGCGAAACTCCCGGGGAGTCCGGTTAGAGTCGAACGCGGCGGGACGAGGAGGTGCTTCGGCTGCTGACCTGGAGCCCTGCTGGTCCGGTTGAGTGTCGGGCACGGCGTCTGGATCGGCGTCCTGGTGAGTAGCGGGTCTAGCTCGGTGGTGGGAACCGGGTCTGTGCTCGGCGGCGGCGTTGGGCAGAGAGGCCATTCTGGGCTGGTGAACTAGGCGTGAATGTTGAAAAAGTTCAGGTTTGGGCAGGGCTGCCAAGCTGAGCTGATAATGCTGGTGATGCTGAATGCTGAGAAAGATGCTGGTTATGCTGTGCTATGCTAAACTTGAGAAAATGCGCGATTTTGTTCAAGTGTAACGTTAGGGTGTGCGTGTTTACAAGAAACTGGCACAAGGCATTTTTGACACTTGGGTTTAAGTACCCACGGTTATGGGCGAGGTAGGAGTGGCCAGGTTAGTTGGAGGTGGGTGAGTGGTTTGCATGGTTGGCAAGGGTGGAGTTTGGTTGGCAAGGGTGGAGATGGCAGGCAGGTGGGTTGTCTTCTGCTTGGCCAAACCTCCCGAACCTTAGTTGTTCCAACTCCATATATGGGTGGTGATGCTCTCCTAATATTTTACGCCTTTCTTGTGTGCTAGTCATGCTTCAGTGGTCCTGACACTAGCTTACATAACTGTCTGTCACTTAATTGAATGGTCAGAACACTTAGTTAAGACACCATACACACACTCAACGAGCTGTCCTGTCTAAATAGAGGTTAAAATAAACGATCAGCTTTATGGCATGAACTGTTGCTTTTTGTCATTAAATGCAGCTTTCATCCTCGCAGCGTGATGGAAAATGTCTGCGTCTAATCAAAACAAGTCAACTGTCCAGCTGGCAGACACATGCTTCCTTATGCACAGATTCACCGCATGCATGCTTTCCACATGTTCCTATAGGGAACAAGGCTAAATCATCTCAAGTTGTTTATTTGTCTAGTGGTTATAACCACATTATTACTTTCATCACACGTCACATGAAATAAAAATAGATTAAGGCATAATAGCAGAAGACTTGGAAATAATACTTTTGTGCTATTTGGAACTGGTCATTATGGACCTTATGGAGGTGCTGACAGAAACATGGCACAGGTTTTCTTCTGAAACATCGACAAGGTCTTTGGTTAAATAGTGGGACGCGCCGTGGGACATTTGGAAAATGTATTTAAGATCCTAGGCAGTCCACTGAAACAACTTAACAAGACAGTTTAGCAGATCTCCTTTCGGTTTTTCATTGGACTCGTATGTATTTTAATATTTGTCAGTGATACACTCTGTAGACTGCAGGAGTGGAAAGATGCTCAATTCTTTAAGTCAGCTTGGTGGTTGCAGGTCATGTGAAGATTGTGAACTGATTGAATTCAGAGTCCAAATGGACTTTTTACAGGTCTCAGGTCAAAATGGAACCAAATGGACACTTAGATGAGGCCCATTCTTTTTTTGCACTACTGAATTCTCATGTGATGCTGATTGCTGACAGTACTGTAGTACCACCTGCTATGGATGTTTGTCTGCAGCCCTAAAGTCACAACTGCTGCAACAACTGAACATTTGGACAACAACTTTATACATCCACGTATGATAACAGCATCCTAAGGTTAGCAAGGAATGTAGCGGACCCAGCTGGCCTTTTAAGGATGAAGTCTGAACTGATGATTTTGAAGTTGCTTTATTCATAGATCAACGTAGAACTGGGACAGAAACAAAATACAATGTATCAATGGTCATAAATCACTACAATATAATCCATAAACTGTTCAAATCTCAGGCACATACATCACTAAAGTACATTACACAATACATGAACAGCATTCTGCATATATTCAACAATAATAACAGTGCAAGCAAATCAATAAAATACCTTATTGTCCCCCTTTCCAGCTAGGTGCTATGTTGTGTGTGGTATCAATAGTTCCATGGTTAGTTGGCATTTGACCGTTCCTTTGGCCTTCCTTTCCTTAGCCATCCACATAACCAACTAACTTTAGCCACACCATTTGTGTGCTGTCTGTTTCAAGTCTTCTCTGTACTGAGGCAGCATTTCCTTGTTTTTAACCCCAGTGCCACAGCTGAGCTGAGTCCCAATCATCTGATTCACATCAGCTGTGATCAGTTGTTGGCACACTTCCTGTTCCAATGCCTCACAACACTGAATATATACTAAACAATAAAGGTATTACCTGTGGGTCCGTTACAAGGAATATCACCTCTAATACTAAGCATGTGTTGTATGAAGAATATAGGTTGCTACCTTCAGGAAGGAGATATGGTGTACCAGCATACAATAAGGTCAGACTAAAGAGGTCCTTTGTCCACCAGTCGACCTTGAGGCTTAATCAGGAGTTGTAGTATAGCCACAGGATAATCTAAGCGGTGGATACTGATCTTGTCTTCATGTCTTTATGTATGTAAATTGTCTTGTTCTTTGTGTTACAGTATGTCAAATGTGTGTATATGTGTTCTGCATACTTGGCTGCTGTGTCGCAAGACAAATTTCAGTGTGAACTGACAATAAAGTACTATATCATATATCATATAATTTAATTCTGTTCTATTCTATTCTTCCATTGGAACATGGACAATTGGAAGTGAAAATGAATATTGTGAAATGATCATTCAACTGTGGACTGTCAGAGGATGGCGGTCAAGCAAGGTGATAGAGTCCAATGGGTAATTGATAAGGTGGGTACACGCACACGCGCACACACACACACACACACACACACACACACACACACACACACACACATGCACGCGCACGCACACGCACACACAGACACAGACACACACACACACACACACACACACACACACACACACACACACACACCTCTAGTTAATGGAACACAGTGTACAATGCAGCTTATGTAAACATGTTAGTGGCTGTCCGTGTCCGGTCAATCATTCCCCAAGGTAAGATCCATCCATGGACCTACAGTACCAGTATGTACTGTATATCCTGGACCTGTACTGTATATCCATGGACCTACAGTACTGGTATGTACTGTACATCCTGCTATACCTCCTCAAGGCTGCAAGCACTGGAAAGGGTTCACACACTGCCAGGAACTATAAAAAAGAAAAAGAAAAAACAGAAAACGAAACACACACGCACGCACGCACGCACAAGACAATTTCACTGCTTTGTGGAACAGCCTCAGGAAGCATGGGGGCATCTAGGTTCAGGCAGAGTGGAATGTGTACACAGTGTCCCCAATCCTGACTGATTGAATTTAGCACTGATGCGTTCAGAACAGCACTGAGGACAAACACTTAAATTACATCAGGATGTTAACATGCCATATCACAGCCTTCTGACATCCATGTTTTATATGAGTTCGGGCTGAACATGTATGATAATTGATGGGGCGATGCTCGGGCTGTGTGAACATTTTGTTCTTTTCTTTACATTAATAATAGCAGATCTATACAAGCAATAGGCTATAGAAACAAGTGTGCGCACTTGGTTGCTGAAAATAAGGTTAACTGGATAGCGGGAACGGAATGAAGGGTGCATGGAATGTTTGTGTGTGTTTAGTTCTGTGCGGAAATTGCTCGGTTCGGGTCGCTTCGGGCAGGACCTTCATTTTTCAGGACTGTTTAGAATTCTAAGATAGATAGATAGACCTTTATTTGACTCCAGTGAGGAAATGCAGGTGTCATCAAAGCCCACAGTATTAAAGCATGAAAAGCAGAACAGGCTCGGGCAAGATTAGAGTGATACTGTACCTGTACATACAGTACAGAAATGTACCGGGACGCTGTAGAATGTAGTATGTAAGTATCAAGGGTGTTAATTTATGAAAAAACATTAAAAAAGTTAAAATATGGAGATAAGAGGTTTCTGCCCAACAGCAACGATATGAGGCCGTATATGTTCCGCCAGCCTACACAGTAGTATGGAATAATACTGTCGCTGTCTGGCATATAGGGGTGTCACACAAAATTTGCGAAAATAGCAGATCTACAAGCGTGACACGTGAGCTTGTAGATCTATTTCACTATTGTTGTATTTTGACCTGACAGTGATGATATAAGATTATGCAGTCAGTCAATAACAACAGAATGTATAGTAGTTAATCTAAGCAGGCACTGTACGGGTGCTGTAATCCATGTGCAGATGTGCTGCATTCCAAGAACAGAATAGAACAGAATGTGGGCCTATTATTAATTCAAACTGAACATCACAAACTAAACAGCACTTGACCCCCATACTACTTCCTTCCCTCCCATCTGCATAATCTGTAGCACCTACGGTAGTTACAGTATCTTCTCGATAGCTTCTGTGAGCCCACTTGATTGAATTGGCCAGGCCCTCTGAAGGTGTGCCGGTGTCTGAAGTGTTTTGGTTTTTTTTCCAATGCCACCGGCGGCGCGGATACAGACACCCAGGGAGAGGGCTCAGGTGGAAAGTGGGTGGGCATTGAGCCCAGGCGCTCTCAGCATCGATTGCGCACTGACAGAGAAGCACGCCTCTCGTTGCCAGGGCCCAATCTTGGCCGATAAACCACGGATCACTAAGTGTGCAATCAAGGGTGATTCATCCTCCCAATGGAAAAATCAAAGGGGCTCTCTGCACGGCATGCTGCGTCTGCATGCTGGAGGCCATGGCACAGAGAGATATCACGTTGAGTGATATGGTCCAGTTCACTGTGAGGAGGCTGGACACACAGCATGGAGTTACAGAGGGAAACAATACCCACCTGCTATCCGAAGGCGCAGTGTACTAGCACCTGAGGGGGGACTTGGAACAAATAGGAGCGTGGTGCGCGCGTGTGTGTGTGTGTGTGTGTGTGTGTGTGTGTGTGTGTGTGTGTGTGTGTGTGTGTGTGTGTGTGTGTGTGTGCGTGTGCGTGCATGCATGCATTGGTGCATGCGTGTTACTATAATTGTGAGGACCAAACGGCGGCGCCCAATTTTAGAAATCGTCAATTGTGAGGACCATTTTCCTGGTTCTCACAAGAGCAAAATTTTTAGAGATAGGATTACAATTACAAAAGCTGCTACAAGGTCACAACGCGTGGCAGTGCAACGGCTGCTATTTTTCAGCTTTAGCCTTACGGTGAAGAAATCCTCACAAGTATAGTAATACAGGTGTTGTGGTGTGACTGAGTGCGGGGGCTGGTTTTATTGAGGAAGATGGGAGCAAATGGGGGCAAAACAGAACAGTAAAGTTTGATTTATTATACTTCTTGATACGACAGCAATTGGCTATTTTCTGAATCAGGTTTATAAATCAGGCTTGAGAAACTGGGCTGAGATAGCGGCGCTTAGGAAAGACGAAGTCTCTTCCAGACTGTTCATCTCAAGTCTGGACCTGGATGAAAGAAATATATACTGTAAAGAGAAGGAAAAAAAGAAAGGAATGTCTGCACTGTTTGGCTGCTCCCAAGATGTAGCGTCAGCTAAAAGAAAGTGATTCCAAATATGTTATATTCAATAGATACAATGTGATATGAATACTGGTCTCATGAACTTACTCTTTTGGTTGCCTACACAGCATATATTTTGCAACCCACACTACACACTCTCTCCAACCCATCTGACCCCAGTTAATTCCCCCCACTAGTTTGTAAACATATTTGGTAGATATAGTAACAGGTAATATATTATATACAGTAAGGTGCAATAATTGTCTATGTTGCGTATAGTCTCATGTGCAGGTGAGACATCAATACAGTTGATATCAGACATCAGTGTAAACATCAGTGTACAGCAAGTGTAGGATTTCCTGCCTACTCGCTCTGCATCTCAGTGGTGGGCTGTGGACAGTTCATAAACCTGCCTATACTGTATAGTGTATACCAATGACATCATCAATGGGGGATTCCAAGCTAATGGAAACTGCAGCCTTTCTCTTCCTGGAAAGTGATATGGTACCATGCACGCTGAAATAGAAAGCATTGTCCTGGCATCAATGATAGCCATTTACAATTTATAGTTACAATTTAGGCATTTAGCAGCCGGCACTCTTAATCCAGAGTGATTTACAGTAAGTAAGCAAGCTAGCAAGGACAACATAGGCCTAATGCGTCAAATGCATGGAAATAGGATCAAAACGAAGAACCTAGTAGTAGGTAGAACAGTAGAATATCTGTACAAAGAAACTATATACACTTCATGTCTACATATTGTACATAATATGATAGCTAAATTACATATTTTAGCCCTTGCATACACCTCCAAGGTCGTCAAGGCTTACATTTTCTCAACAGCTCATGTTATCTGTCGAGGTGTGTTGTTTTTTGAAACATTTTAACACTTAATCTTGGATGTTAGAAAGGCCACTTGCACTGCCCTGTATTGCCAGGTCATACTGACCTTAACTAATACAATTGTGTTTATTTCCTTTCCGATTTTCATTGATACTCACTCTGATCACAGGTGCTCCCTATTTGAGTAAGAGTCTATAATAAATACCAGCTGTACTGATTGCTTTAGTCATTGCTGCCAGTTTGTGTTTTATCCTGAATTCCTGATCGACTGCCTGAAGTTTGTCCTGCTCTCATACCAATTCTGCCGTGTGGCTTATTGTGCTACGGTCTTCTAGCTGCGTGTATATGCACCAGGTTCTGGACCTGATGGATCGATATCTTCTACAAGAGGGCAGACGTTGGAAAAGATGGTGTGCTGGGTGGAACTGGTCCTGTAGTATGTTATTTGTACGGTGTAGACAGCTGTGACTGTGGACTGTGGAGATCTCTGGGAGACTGGTCCCAATGATCCTCCCTGCAGCCTTGACCACTCTGTGGAGATCTCTGGGAGACTGACTGGTCCCAATGATCCTCCCTGCAGCCTTGACCACTCTGTGGAGATCTCTGGGAGACTGACTGGTCCCAATGATCCTCCCTGCAGCCTTGACCACTCTGTGGATGGCCTCCTTGTCTGCCCTGGTGCAGCTGGTAAACCACAGTCTCTACTGCACAGTGGTAGAAGTTAATCAACAATGCTTGTGGAAGTCCTGCCCATTTAAGTTTCCTTAAAAAGAAAAGGTGTTGCTGTTCCTTCCCCACAGCAGAGGTGATGTTGGTCCTCCAGGACAGGTCGTCGGCCACAGTCAAGACCAGGAACTTGAAGTTCGAAACCCTCTCCACCTCCTCATTTCCGATGAAGAGTGGGTAGTGGCTGAGATGTCCGGACCTGCGGAAATCAATGATAATTTCCTTTGTTTTTGATGTATTTAGAGCCAAGTTGTGATTGCCGCACCATGCCACCAAACCCTCGACCTCCCTCCTGTATAAGGTCTCATTGTTTCCTGTGATGAGGCCAAGTACTGTTGTGTCATCTGCAAATTTGACTATGAGGTTAGATGGAGAGGAGGAGCAACAGTCCTTTGTGAAGAGTTTGTAGAGAAGTGGGCTAAGCATGCAACCCTGGGGAGCCCCGGTGCTAATGGGCAGGGTGGGGGAGATGTGCTTGCCAATTTTTGTACGGTTAGTTAGAAAGTCCAAGACCCAATTGCATAGTGTAGTGTTCAGTCCAAGTTCGTGTAGTTTGCTGTGAAGTGTGTGTTGAAAGGAGTCTCCCATATGTGTTATTATGCTCTAGGACCGGTGTTCTAACGGAGTGTGTAACACAAGGGTTATGGCGTCATCTGTTGACCTGTTCCTCCTGTAGGCAAACTATAGTGATCTAATGTTGGCGGTATGGCAGCTGTGATGTGTGTCATAACCAGTCTCTCGAAACATTTTGCGACAATAGGGGTGAGTGCCACAGGCCTGTAGTCATTCAGGCCCTTGACATTCGGCTTCTTGGGAACCGGGACTATTGTCGCTGCCTTGAGACGTGCGGGGACCTAGCATGAGCCCAGAGACAGGTTAAAGATGGTGGTGAAATGTGCAGTCCTTGAGCACCCGTCCCTGGATTCTGTGTGAAATAATACTAAGTGCTACCAAAATAAATAAAATGCAATGCCAACCTAGTGAGCTCCGGGCCGCTGTGACTATGCACGCCGCCAAATGACAGCCTGTCAGCCTGTCAGCTGTTACCTTATTTATATCAACTAGACCTGTACGTGCCCGTCGGCTACTGGCCTACTTGAGAACGATGCAACTTGTGAACCTAATAATACCCGTCAACTTGTTATAGCACCCGTTTTAACTGTCTGTCTGTGTCTGAAGAGGGCAAACTGACTGACTGTGAAAAGTGGACTGGTTAAGTAGGGTAATCAATTGTCAGGTGTGGGGTTGCCATGGTAATCAATTGGCTGAGGCAGAGGCTGGAAATTGCACAGGTGAGGGGATTTAGGCTGATTAGGCCCACTGGCAGAGCCTTTTGTGTTGGTTCTGGAGAACCGTGGGTCCGAGCGACTCGAGTACGGGCACTGCACTCCCTGTGGGGGTGTGGAATGCATGTGTTGAATATTAAGTCGGTGGGGCAAACGGTTCTTGAGTTACGTGCATTACAACCGTACACACACGCACGCATTATATAGTAGATGCAATTATGTTATATGTTTCAGACCACAGCTGTTAATAAATACCGTCATCTTGGAAAGTCTGGATTATTTCCGTGTCCTCTAACCAGGACACACCTCCATACCTTGCGCCATTCTAAACCACATTCCCTGGAGACCCCGTCTCCTTTTCATTGGAAGTGGATCCCGGCACCAAATATTTTCAGGTTGGGAACTTAATTACAGATTAATTTGGTTGGTCCTTGTCCTTCACATGAAAATGTGTGAGAACCACCGCTCCAGAGAGAGCTTTATGAACGTCACCTATTACAGCCACATACGGCTGTAATGAATTTAGTCTGATTGGATCAGGTACAGGCCTTATCGTTTGTGTTGGTCATGAGGTTCTATTGAGATGAAGTGACTCGTGTTTTTGGAGATGAATAATGAAATTAACATTTTTGAAATTAACATTTTTGAATTGAAGGTGAGTGTGTGAGTGTGTGTGTTTGTGTGTGTGTGTGTGTGTGTGTGTGTGTGTGTGTGTGTGTGCGCTCGCACGTGTGCGTGTGTGATAGTGTGAGTGTGTGTGTGTATGTGTACCTGATGTCACGTTACTTGACTGCCATCCTCCAACAGTTCACAGTTGAATGAATGAATTTCACAATATAAATTTTCACTTCCATTTGTCCATCCTCCTGTGTGTGTGTGTGTGTGTGTGTGTGTGTGTGTGTGTGTGTGTGTGTGTGTGTGTGTGTGTGTGTGTGTGTGTGTGTGCGTTATGCAAGGGGCTTTATTAGCAGTGTTCCCATGGGTCAACATGTATGTTCTGTGATCTACACTGCAGTACCAACATAGCCTCTTGAGAAGCACATTTCCTGTGTTTTAATGAAATGCTACAGTATGTCCCTGACGGTGATCCCACAGGGGGTGACCACAAAACATGCTTAATTACATTAAAAATCAATTTCATCATATCCTAACTTATTGTATCTCCGGTTCAGATGAATGCAACAGTCACAGAGAATTAACCATTTAAAGCCAAAGGGAGGATTTGCTATTTTCACTATAGGTTAAGTAGGCTATAGCGCACAACATTTTTCAAGTTCAAGTTCAGAACTTGGTCAGTATAGGGCCTACAGTCTGGAATACATGGGCATTACACAAATTCAAAACAAACAGGTGCTATTCATTGTTAAGAAAACACCACATTGATTATGCATTTCATATCCATCTGAAATGAATCAAATGAATCAAAAGCATGATGAAGAAAATGCATGTATTCATCTGATCGGTCACACATGGGACTGGTCTGGGACATTGGGTTTATTATCATGTTACGCGTCGTTCCTAGGACGTATTTATTTACTGCATTTATCTACAGCATGGAAAAACTAGGTTATATGTTTCGTAACTCGGTTAGATTGTATCCGTAATTGCTGGTTGAGAGATAGTGGCAGTGCTTATTGGGATATCTTAAAGCTTATGTTTATGTGCTCATATACTGATAACAGGAGCGCCGGGCCAATCGTTGACTTTTCCAAGTGCTTGAGTTTGTTTTCCCCTTCCTCTTTCTATTATTTTCCTGCCCTACCCCCTCTGTCTGTCTGTCTGTCTGTCTGTCTTTCGCACCAATGCACGCACACACACACACACACACACACACACACACACACACACACACACACACCGTCTTCTGAAACACGATCCAAATCATAACTACATATCCAGATAGTCTTACAGTATGTTATTTGTTTTAATCGTAATTCGTTGCCATAACACTCGATAAGCAATAATACAATAACAAGCAGCACAGGGCAAGCAGCGTTCTATGGCCTCACTCACACCTTCGCCTCTAGCATACAACATTGTTGGATGCTAGATGTAAACAACGGGTAAGTGTCATGGCCGCCCCAATGCATTTCCAATGGAAGTCACATGATTTGACACAACATTTGTGTTGTACGGCTTTCGGCTGTGTTTCGACTGCCCCCCCCCCCCCTCCCCCTCATACAACAAAACATTATAGCATCAGCTATACAACAATCTGTTGTGCAGGTGTGAGTGAAGCCTATGTATGACAGTGGTTGGTTTTGTGGTTGCATGCATGTGCGCAGCCGTGCACACACACACACACACACACACACACACACACACACACACACACACACACACAAACACAAACACACACACACACACACACACACACACACACACACAATAACATAAGTCAACAGAGTCGCAACACACACGCATGCACACGCACGCACGCACTACATGGGTTAGGTTTGAGGAATGTGGCGTGTAGTCACCCAGGTCTCCTGTGGCAGACGGTGAACTGTGTGCGACCCCTGCACCCGGGCCTTGACATAGATCATCAACCCTATAGTGGGTCAACCAGGACACCATGGGGTCAACCAGGGCACCACGGGCCACTCCCATGGCCCACAGTTTTGTACAAAACATGTCGGTTGTCTTCTTGATGAAATACATTGTTGTTGTGTCACCATGTCTTTGTCTACTGTGTGGGTGTGCATTAGCATAACGGTGTGTTTTGCTTTTAACCACTTAAGTATTACTTAATTTACTGCCATCTTAATATTTCATCATACGATGGTGTCTAGCAAAAAGAAAAAAGCGGCAAAAATAACCGAAATAGAAATATTTTCTGCCATTTCGGCTGTTTTGGATTAAAGTTATTTAATTATTCATACATGTCATATTTCGGCATGTTGGAAGTGGTTAAATCATAACACTTATTATAGGCCTATGTGCACGTTGCACACTACACTACTATCCCTGTAGATTTGGGTGTTTACAGCCAGGACACAAAGGCCTATAGCGACGGGTTCAGTAGGTTCAATGCATCATCTGTGTATACATTCCTGTGGCCACGTCGCTCTTTCTTTCCCAGCAGACATGATACAGTAAACAGTGATATGGATTACAGCCACCTCTCTCTCTATATAACACCTGTGTTGTCTCCAGCAAACCTGTGGGGCGATAATGTTTCCTCCTCTGCTGTCTGTCAAACGGGGCACCTAGCTCCACGGCAAACTGATCCAGACAGCGAGTCAGGTGGGGTAGTCGTGGAAAACCTGTCACCCACAGGTGTCAAATACGGCTATAGTGGCATAGGGCCTATACCCTCCCGCATCCTGTGGCCCGCTGCCCGAACACTAAAGCCCTCTGATGATGTTGTCTCGTGTACTACTTCACACCTTCTCCGCCACCCTCCGTGTGAAAACCGTTGTACCTACCGAGCTCGGGTTACACTTGTCGTTTTGGACAGCGGCCCCGGCGCCTTGTGAAACCAAAGAGATGACCTGGAATTTGATCCCTTGACCTTCGTGTGAAAGGTACTCCAGTGATGAGAATGCACTCACATGACACACTTTGTACTCAGATACCCAAATACATGCAGGCCTGCAAATAGAGATGTTGACAGAGCGGAAAAACATGGCACGTTCACTAAAGACAAGGCAATAAAATACCAAACATTTGCACATTCACACTGGGGGGCATACTTTAGTCCGACGTATCAATAGTCCGACATATGTGCCTGGTTAAGACTCACCCTACATACATGACTGGTTAAGACACATACCGTACGTGGCAGGTTAAGACTCACCCGTGGCTTCTGCGTGCGGTTATGGTTAGGTTAGGGTTTGGGGTAGGGTATCGGACTGTAGGACGTCGGACCAAAGATATGCACCCAGTGACCTGTGCATGCTTTAAGTTGCAGTCCATAACCAGTGGGGGACAGTAAGGAGTACTATACATTTTTGGAGTATTAGTTTTTGCAAGCTGATAGAAATATTGTACTTCTTACTCCATTACCTTACCAGGAAGAGAATGTACAAAAATATATTATATATAGTGAAAATAGCCACGACATGTTTTGAGCTTTTTTACTATTTCTATTTTCACTTTTTCTGAAAATGTAATTCGTAATTTGTGCTTTTGAATAATTAAGTTTGTCCACCAAATGCCTTTATGTCCTATACCCTGGATTCAAACCATCGCATGACCATATTTCTACCACTCTTTTGAGAAAGAAGCAACACACTCACTCCCCAAATAGCGTATTGTGACTTCTTGGGATGAATGTGACGAAACGTCAAACATTTGACTGGAAGGGTGTACGAGCAAGCCGTCAGGTGAGTGAGTCGCCATGTGGAGCGTTGCGAAGTACACTTCAGCCGACCAACCGACTCAGCTGTTTCGGATGTTATCGGATGATTTAATCTCCATCATCAGCCCTTATCAAGATGCAATGGAGCCAGTTTGGACATTTCCTAGATATTTACGTTCTTGTCAGCCAACAAGTGGAATATGATATTGTACACAGACACAGCTGAAGAAAATATACCAGAAATCCCCCAAACTCAAAAAGCGAAGACAACACAATGGTACATAATGCACAGGCACGGTTTCCTGTTTCACGTCCCACGGTTAAAACTGGTCGGACCAGTCGGACGTACTGTATAGCTGCCTGACCAAGTGGTGGAATTTGTGAAAAGTAACTAAGTACATTTACTCTCAAGTAATCTACTTAAGTATAATTTCCAGCTATATGTAGCCTACTTTTATTTTGGAGTAGCCTATGTCCATTTTAATACTTCTACTCCACTTCAGTAGTTAGATTTTGGTTATTATTAAACAACATAGGCCAACATTAACCAACTTTCTATCTCTGGACAGGGCCCAAATTAGCCAATTGATCACACCTGATCACCCCTAGATCTCATATGGAGATGGCCTGTTCTGACATGACATCACAATGTGTTCTGACATCTGCATATACCCCACATTTGGGCATGCCTGATAAAGAACTCCATATAAAAGGGACACATTTTGAAAAAATGTGAGTACTTTTACTTTGGTACTGTAAATTGACTATTGACTAATTGAATACTTTTGTACTTTCACTCAAGTAATTTTTCACAGCACAATACTTGCAACAGAGAGTATTTCTACATTGCGGTACTACTACTTTTTCCACCACTGAGCGTGACCTTCAAGCGTTGGTGGGAATGGGAATGAATGTAAGGCATGGTTGACACAGGACAAACAGACAGCATGTCCTATAGGAACCCATGGCTTTTTTTCTTGGCATGCAGGGAGCGAGTGAGTTGGGGAAGTGCATGTATATTGCTCTTACATAAGGAACTCAGTTTAGTACAGTAAACAACATGTCATGTATTCAGAGAACATGAGGAGATTGCATAGCCAGAAGGAGATAAGTGAGTAACAGACCGAACATTCTTTGACCCTGCAGGGAGAACTAGCCATTTGTTTTTGGTCAGGCAGAAACCTTGTATCTCCATATTCCAACTCTTTATGTACCTCTCCCGATGAATTAACACATTTAGAACTGAGGCTGATAATAAAAACACCATCTGAAAAACGTGTATGTTATAGAGTAGAATATAAAAGGGCACAGATGCTTTCCTGCATGGATTGATTGGGTTAATGCCCCACTTTGTCATACTACTGTCATACTATTGTCTCACACAAAGGGGTGAAAGTGAAAATGGTTTCATAAATATTGAACCATTGAAAAGTAACACCTTGAATGCCCAGATGTAGTTGGATCCAGTAAATCAGTGTGCCCAGCGATTTGCAACTTCAGGTATGGCAAGGTATGGTTCATATGCTTCTAACGTGACGGGACGGGATTGCGATGGGCCGCCAAAAACACAATGTTTGGTTTTGACACCGTTTTCATCCCATCCATTAAAATGGAAGGGGAACACTTTGGATGACACTCCCAGGCTGTAGACTGGTGCACTCAGTTATGATAACTTATGAAACGAGTCATCATCATCCTTCGAGTGCCCTCGAGGTCTGCGACACAAGCGGCTTCCACTGGTCTCTGTTGCTCATTGCCACACCAAGTTCATTCACAGTCAGTCCTGTGTCCCGACTCCCTACTCAGAATATCTGGAAATGTGAGAGGTCTTGTTCCTCTTGAAACGAGTAATGTTCCGTCTTTTGATAATCTCCGTCCTGGCATCCCACGTAATTAATTAAATAAGGTGGAGACCTCCGTCTCGGGCTAAGAGCTTGTGACTAAATAATGACTACATTGGACCCATGTTCCATATCCTGAAAAGTTACATTGTTGAACATAGAGGTTTCCACCCAACAGCAACTAATTACTAACACACACACACACACACACACACACACACACACACACACACACACACACACACACACAAACCTAGAGTTGACTATCAGTTCACTATCAGCCCCAGAAAAGGGAAGGGGAGTTTGTTTTTATGGATTTTATTAAAGATTGTTTTGTCTGTGTGCATGTTTGCGGTAAAGCAGCTAGGAGCCATTCCAGACAGAAGTTGAACGGAGCAAAAGGTTAAAGGGGAATGACCTTGAGGGCAGGCTGACTGACTGCCTTGCAACAGCTGCACTGATGCACTGGGATCCAAACAACGCCTCAGTCTCAGCCGTATTCTTTGTTTTTCTACTTGTGAATTCACAAAGCTACTCTTTCAATCTATAAGGTGTATTTTAAGCACTTAACCCCAGCATTCATTTTTTTAAGTTTCGCCTACGATAACATGCCCACAGGGTTGAGTAAGCAAAGAAAACATGGGTGGTGGTGATGATTACATCAAATGCGTAGAAATAGTAATCCATCCTAGGATCCTATAGGTAAACCAAGAACCTATCCTCAGTCTAAACAGTATAATCTTAAAAATAATGGGGCGCCCGCTGGCCAAGTGGTCCAGGGCAGGCGCATGCCATATACTCATATAGGCTCTGGCCTGACAGCGCATCGTGTCTTCAAGTCCAATTAATCCATAACGGCCTTCATTTGCTGCATGTCTCTCCCCTCTTTCCTGTCAATCTTCACTTAAATCTTACAAACTTCAATAAAAATACTTGAATAATAATAATCTTCACTTAAATCTTGACTATCAATGAAGGCAGTAAAACAAAACAAAAAATCTTATAATAAAAATATATAATAATAATCTGTACATTATTTGAAACTATACACTATAGGATGCCAAATGTTCAAACATGCCATCTAAATAGCATTCGTCGAGGCTAGGGCAAGTGTTACGGCATGTGCTATAGGCGAAGGTGGAGTCTGAAGAGGTGAGTCTTCAAAATGATTACGGCGGACGAATGAGTCTGCAATGGGGAGTTCGTTCCACAGTTTGGGAGCCAGAAGGGAGAAGAGTCTGGGACATGAGGTTTTGACAGCTTCCTGAGTGGATTAGATCGGGAAGCAAAAGCATTAAAAGTAGCAGATTCAGGGGGCGCCGATGGCCTAGCGGTTAAGGCACAACCACATATAGCGTGTCGCAGTCCCGCCCCCTTTAATGACGACGACTGGCCCAGGAAATAATTCCCCCTTCATTTTTCTCATAGACATTTCAAAAAGTATTTATTGAAAGACCTTTAAAGCCAACTCGGATCGTGACAAATCATGACAACAAACACAATATTTTGGGCCGAACAAGTAATTACAAAGAAGAAAAACATATATAAAAAGTGTTGTACCCTGCCCTTTTTTTCTTCTTTCTAATTATTTGTTTGGCCCAAAACTTTTGTTGTCATGATTTGTCACGATCCGAGTTGGCTTTGTTCGAGGCTTACAGATCTTTAAATAAATACTTTTTGTGTGGGGGAAATTATTCAGAAGCTCAAAACACATCGCTTTGCACCACGTTTTGAATTCTGAAAAGTAACAGTTTTGGACAAAATTAGGTTTCTACATGAAATCGATATGCTGTCTGCATGACATTGCTTCTGTACTATTGACTTATTGTTTGTTCTGTTGTGCTGTTGATATTGTTCTGTACAGCACTTTGGTACAACAAAGTTGTTTTTAAATGTGCTAAATAAACTTTGATTTGATCTGATCTCGACTCGGTTCCACCACCCCTTTGACCTGTCTCACTCTAGAGACTAGGTGGTCTCCAGTACAGTATTACTCATGGACTCCAAAACCTGTCCATGCAGCAAATTATAAATTCTGCATGTAGCCAATGGCTGCCTTCCATTTACAGCAATGTTGTCATACTCCATTTCACTAATTACAGCCTATATAGCCTAAGTGACTTTGCTAAGTGTACACACACACACACACACACACACACACACACACACACACACACAACTAGCTTGCTCCTGCTATCGTAGTCACACACAACCACTTAGTTACGGTACACTCTCATAAAATAAACCATATGACTATAATCATATGAGACCCGTAATACAAGTTCTTTGTACAAGAGTCCTGTTTCGTGAGTATGATATCCTAGATGTCGGGTGGAAACCTTGTTAGTCCAAAACCGTTACTTTTCAAGAAATGGAACGGAAATGCACAGAGAGTGAAATTAGCTGATCCACAAGCTCATAACTGTAATGCAGGATGAGGACTAGACACAGGTGAACTAACTGACAATCAACACAGGGATAGGCTACTTATACTATTACTGTAAAAGGACACAGGTGCAAAACATTGATTAATCACAGGACTGGTAAGCAACAGAGGAAATGTAAAACAGCTAACAAGGAACACAAGAAAACAGAAAAAACAACAGGGATACGGAACATGACACAATTTGTGACAGTGTTGCATCGCACCGCGTCGAGAGCTTGTAGATCGGCTTGGCTATTTTCACAAATTTAGCTTGACACTCTTGTACTATACAACAAAGTAGACAAAAACACAAGGTTGAAATATGGAGATACATGGTTTCTGCCCCCGACAGCAACGATATGCTATCCAATCAATTTGTCTGCTAGTCTACACCACAGTGTAGTATCAGTGATTGAAATAAATGCCAAGCTCAAATTGGATTTACTGTCTCTTCATGGTATTGAGTGATTTAATGCTATGGTATGGGTCAAAAGAATTTTCCAAAAGGAAGTATCAATTTTCTTCCACGTGCTGTCAGGCTGAAATGTGTTATTAATTTATATACATAATTAAAGATCACACCCATGTGCAGTGAGGGGCGCTAATATATTAAAGTCTAACTCATGTTGATTAGGTGATGTAATGGTGATGTAAAACAAACGGTGCCAACACAAACATTAAATGCCATTAACAATAAAGAGAGAATATGACGTAATGAGGGACAATATGACATACATTTTCCCTTCATTGTCAATGGCGTTTGTAAATTAATGCCCTGCCTACTTCATCAGACTTCAGTGTCACACAAAAAACACCCGATCTACAAGCATGGCTATTTTATTTGTACATTTTTAAGTGAAACTCAAAGTGTGTGTAAATGTTGAACCAATGGAAATTATTAATTATTATTAAAAATAACGACACTGCAGATCAATTATAACAGGGTTTTTTTCTTTCGCCATATCCTGAAAAGTTGGGTCATACTGTAAGAGGTTTCCACCCAGCAGCGATGATGCGTGACACATCTGCACCCGGCCAGCAAGACTAGAGAGGCCCTGACCTCACCAGACATGCTGCATTCATCAGGCCTCATGTCATTATAGGCGGAGATTTGAACATTTTCACACTTAATCAAGATTATTTTCTGCGTTACCATAATGTTGCTGTTGGGCAGAAACCTCTTATCACACAAAAGCTCATGAACCCTTTCACCGTCAGCAATAAAACGTTGATACCCATATGCGTACCCATGCTGGACAACTTTCATATTCTGACTTTTGACCTCTGATCTGTAGATCACCCACCAGCCTCTCCCACCCCTCACTGGGGAAAATTCTGGGAGGAAAACAGAAACGGGGTGAGTTGTCTTGTTACCGGGGGGAGAGAGAGGGGAGTTGCACCACTCAGTTCACACAGGTGTGATTTTTCCCACTTCACCCTGTGTGGAATATCAATATTTATATCCCATAATAACACAAACTGTACATACATCATGCATATACAGTTAGATGCTATGTCTTTCTCAGGCGTCCCTTATATTGTTGGCAACTCTATACGAGTAGAAAAAGCAGCACTTCCATGCAGTGCTCAAACAAAGACAAAGGTCAAAGCCAAAACACGTTTTCTCACCGAGGGTTAAGGTATTTAACACACTGCAGTCTGACGTCAACAACATGCCTAATAACATTAACCTAGTTTTCTGGCCATTCTCCAGTGAAAATTATATTCTGGGTACACATGCCCCATTTCTTCTGGTTTGGAAGCCAGCATTTTCCCATTTTGTACCACTTTACAACCTGGCGTCACTAATAGGCATGTCATTATATGTATGAATAGCTAGCTATCCCTATATTAAAATTGCATAATGGGTCGGTGGATCGGTGGACCACCATCAAATGTATATTACATATGGAGTCAAATGCATGCACATACAGTATATCGAAACCTCTTAACTCCGTCTTATGACTTTGTATTTTTCATAAACTAATGACCTACGAGATCATACTAGAGCGTCACACAAAACGTCACACAAAAGCATTCATTAAAGTGGTTAAAATGATTTTGATGCTAACAACATTTGCTGGGGACCCTCTGGAACCACCTCAATGACTCCTGGGGTGGGGGTGGGGGGGCTTTGAGAACTACTGATCAGGAGAGGAATGATCACTATGTGTGGAATCCACACACCTGCAGCCAGGTCCCTGTCTGCTTTGCCTGAGCTATCAAAACTGCAGCAACATATTATTAATTATACCCCTGAAACAATTTAAACACAGAACGTAATTTCAAGTAATTCCAAGTTTCGACACGGATGGTGCTGTGTTGAAACTCTCTGACCTTATCATAACCCATTATACAGGTGTATCTTTACAGTGTTTACTTAGGTCATGAACGTAGGATATAATGCCTTAAATCTTGCCTGTTACAGCCAATAAAGGCCATGTTCCGCTCATTACGTTATTAGACCTTTTAATAAACAGGTGCAGTAGACAGGCATTATTCCTTACCATCACAGGCCATTAAAGATATTAACCTGAAACTGCGTTTGAGTTTGGTGATACACATCTAATTTGATATTTTACTGGTGGTAAGAGAAGATATTAACAGCCATTATTGATGGTGATTTTCCATTTAACAATAAGCCTTTTTTTTTTACCGCGTGTGCCACAGAAGGGGCCATCTTTCTACAACAGTGGTTTTCAATGTGGGGCTAGGGACCACCAGGAGTCCTTGAGGGGGTTCCAAGGGGTCCTTAAAATCATTTTAAACACTTGAGCCCTGATTTATACTTCAGCTACTTTTTGTGTTGCCATTGCGGTTGTGAATCACCTGCCAGTGAGGAGCCCCCACCGGGAGGACGTAGGGCCTTTTCCTGCTCCTCCCGCCCAACACTCCCCGCTGACAAGTGCCGCTCCAGCTCGTTAGATTACATGCAATGCAATGACAATTATCACCCTTCCCGCCCAGTTTCCCTCCTACCGAACACGAACCAATTGCGGTGGAATCAAACCCACAACCTCACTCCACGGTGGTGGAGGCATGGAACGAACTATACAGTATCTTCTCTATTAAGGACTTTTGGCAACACAATACATTGTGAGCTCGTAGGTGAGATAGTTTGCACATTTCGGAAGGTATCATTATTATTATTTCTCAGGATACAAATTCAAAAACAGTAAAAGAAGCAGATCAACAAACTTGAAGCTAGATCTGCTAGATGCCTTTGAGTGACACTATAGTAGGCTATGGTCAAGTAGGGTATTCATTTATGAGGAAAAAAACACAAAAAAGTTAAAATATGTAGACGAGACAGCGTCTGACAGCGACGATATGTTTTAGAATTCTTTGAACATTTTTACCTATAATGACAAGCCTCAAAATAAGGACACCAGCTTGTGTTAAAAACACACGTAAACATGTCAAAGAGAGATATCTTCTGTTGTATACCTGTCATGACTCTGAGTGGGGGATGACACCCCCGGCCAGCTCTATGTGGCAATTGTTCTGGCACTGTGAAACACTGAAAAGCTGTCCCTTTGACACAGGATGTTACTCATATTCTAAAACACACAGGAGGCCCAGGCTGTTTATTTGACCTGTCAAAAATATTGCCCAAGAGAGATTACACTTTGGCATAGCCACAAGGTCAAATCAGGACACATCCACACTGGCATGTGAAATACAGCTGTGGACATGTGGGGGAGAGAGAGAGAGAGAGAGAGACAGAGAGAGAGGCCACGTTGGAAACATGCCCTGTGTGACTTTGACAGATTGCATTCCTCAGTGGAAGACACTCAGATTTTACACACAATGTCGAAATACTCGACAATTATTTACACAAGTATAAAAAAAATAGCAAAATATAATTCCAGTACCAAAGTAAAAGGACTCAACAGCCCATTTGGGATTATTTTTTTCTAAATCTGCAAAGTAACTAGTAAATAAAGTTGTAGTAAAAAGGAGTAAAAAGATGTAATGGAGTTTACAGAAAACTGGAAAATCACCACGTAAAGTAAAGGTTCCTTTAGATATTACTTAACTGCAGTACTTGAGTAAATATACTGAGCTACTTTCCACCACTATACCTTGACAGATTGCATTCCTCAGCTTGCGTTGGTGTCCACAAATGACCCCACTATAGTGAAGAGTGTATGTGAGTGTGTGTGTGTGTGTGTGTGTGTGTGTGTGTGTGTGTGTGACTAGTGACGTGCGTTTGTACGTGCGCGGCCGTGTGCGCTCGGGTGCATGTGTGTGCGCGTGTGCGTGCAGTCCGTGCACGTGTGCGTGCACATCATGATATCTGTCAAGTTCATCACATCCCATGATTGTTGAAAAGCTCAGCGTTTTCGACCACTGCAACCACTGTAAGTTTATGACAAAGTCAAACGTGGCCAGCAAACAGAGAGACAGAGAATAAATTCTGCACAACACTCCCACCTCTCTCTGCATGTCAACAACACCGTGGTGGTTTTTCTTGCATGGTTTTTGCTGCTTTCTTTTTTTCTTCACTTTTGTAATACCTCTGGAAAAGTACCAGGGGAGCCTCGGGGGAAAGAAAGAGGGGAGGGAGGGAGGGGACAGTGAACTGATGTGATCCAGAATGTCTGATGATTTTAGTTCAACTTATCTGGCTGCTTCATGCTCAAGTCTATACCGAGTGACCCGGCTGGGAACAATATGTGTGCTGAATAAACAAGCAACTGTCTACAATAGCCTACCTCAAAAATCACTTTTAAAATACCCATGAGCAAGGCACGTAAGGCTGCCTGTGTAACCCATAACTTGTATGACCTACAGCCAGGATTTGATCTGGCGTCTTTATCCCTGCTTGCTGCCCACCCACACGCTTACAGGCTGTGTTGGGTGGTAATTATATTTAATAGGCTACATAATAATAATATTACAGGCTATTCGAAAATAGCAGATGATGACAGAGGGTAAAAGACTAAAGATGTTAAGCTGGTTCACTTCCTGGAACCATTTCTTCCACACTCATTCTAGAGGGCCACATTGCATAGTACCGGGAACCATCTCAACGACATATTTAAAAGTACATTTTAACACAAATCTTGTATGGGGGGCCCTGGCACAAAGTCTTTTCAGATGGGGATCACAGGCAAATGCATATTGATCTGAAGTTTCCTTGACAGGATTGAAAACCACTGGCCTACAGGCTATGCTGACCGGCTCTTCTATCCCACTCACTGCGTTGCTGCTCATACAGGTTGCCCATTGTTCCTTTCTCCATGACAACCTGGCCAACAGTCCTTTCTCATGGAACAACGCAACCTTCATCCTTTGGGTCAGGAATGCAGGACTCCCCATTTTCCAACTCACCTCTGTTCAACATTCATCACCACTGGTGGAAACTAAATGAAATAAAGGTCCTGTACCTGGGTCAGTAATTCTTTATACTGTTACCAAGCTGTAGAAAACACAAAATGTTACTTTTGAAATTAAATTGCAATATCTTTACCTGACCTAAAACTGGATCAAACGAAATAATTCAATTCAAATGAACAATGAAGATTTCAAATTACAAATGTTAGCGTTCAAACTCCGACGCAAAGTTCCTTTAAAATCTCTCCAATGAGTCGAGTATCAAAATCCCAAAAGAAATCCAAAAGTAATCAAACCAAATATTGTAGACCTATGGTCATCTATTTTCCAAAGTCATCAAATAAAAAGGCAATGCATTGCTCAAAAAGGGAAAAAAGTGTGAGGACGTTCCAACTACCCAAAGATAGGGGTGGATTGGCACTCCCGAGCATTTTATATTATAACTGGGCCTGCCATTGTCGTACTATGCATGAGTGGGTTCATGCTTTCCTTACTGGTGGACCAGAACCCCTCGAGGTTTATATACTCCCGATGTACTTTTAGCTGAACTCACAAATATACACAAATCACATTCTAAATTATCTGACAGCCCTGTACTCTCAAATTCAATCAAGATTTGGAAAAATATTGCAGCTTTTACGGGTAGGAAGAATATGTCCTCATACTTGACACCACTCATAGGTAATAGACAGTTTGCCCCGGGAATCAGGAGTGCCGTTTTTCGGTCATGGTATCATAAAGGTATTAGAGTTATAGGAAACCTGTTTTATGCCAAGGGTGTCTTCATGTCATTTGAAATGGTCACGAACTCATTTGGAGTCCCACAGAGAGATTTATTTGCTTTTTTACAGGCTCGCCACTTTATCAATAATGACACTAAGTTTCCTCGAGATGAGCCTCGTCTCGGACTCTATTATGCATTATACTAAAAACTAAAAAGAAAGGGTTGATTTCATATTTTTATGATACTTTTCTGAGTTACGACAAACATATATCGATAATGTGACTAGGAAATGGGAAAGGGACTTTCAAACAGAGTCAATGAAGATTGTTGGTCGGAATGCATTAAATCTTCTCAGTCTACTTTTCTAAATAACAGGTTCAAAGAGATGCAGTATAGGATAACTTCATAGACAACACAGAACACCTGAAATTTTGAATAAAATCGATCCCAGTAGGTTCCCATTGTGCATTAAATGCAAAAAAGCGGTTGGTACGTATACTGTTTCTGGGAATGTCTCAAGATAGCCAGGTTCTGGTCTTGTGTGACAAAATAATTGAGTTCAATCATGAAGTCTACGATCTGTAAAGATCCTGGGCAATTTTTATTAGGGCTGCCATCCAAATTTGGGGTGCTAGATCCTAGAAGGGCTAAGCTACATAATAAGCTGTGTAGCTAGAAAATGCATTTTGTTTAATTGGATTCACGAAAAACCTCCCATCAGTGACTCAGCGGTATAGAGAAATCTACATAGTACTTCCAATGGAAAGGCTCAGTGCCAAATTAAAAGAGAGAGAAAATAACTTTATGAATATATGGCAGCCGCTGATAGATTACTTGCCCACAATGCCCAGGGATCTATCTACTGTGATTTATAAAGGAAGTGATTCATTGGATTGGACAGCCCCAGCTGTACTCTTGCAATTTGCCTTCTGATGTGCCCATGTGTGTTGTGTATATGTTAGCCGCAATTTGCAACTCTAGATTTTTTTACAATTGGCTGAATCTAGAGTTGCAATAACCTCCATCGACTTCCTATGCATGGTTTTGGTTTTGCATTGGTTTGTGACCTCCTGGTCTTAAATTACGTTAAACTCACCAACATTGCAGCTGTAGTCCAAGCTTGAATTATCCTCTTTCGATCTGGTGTCGCTTGTTTATCATAAAAGTCCCCGTAAAAAAAGTTATGAGCTACTTTCTGTCCAAAATATTCCACAACTATTATTCCGAGCCGCCATCTTGGATTTTTTCAACGTGCCATAAAACAAGACGTGAGGGGGAGCGCTTGTTTAATAGAATCTTACCTGCGCAGGTAAGACACCCAAAGAAGAGGCCGACACCCTAGGGAGGGGGGGACACTATTAAACAAGCGCTCCCCCTCACGTCTTGTTTTATGGCACGTTGAAAAAATCCAAGATGGCGGCTCGGAATAATAGTTGTGGAATATTTTGGACAGAAAGTAGCTCATAACTTTTTTTACGGGGACTTTTATGATAAACAAGCGACACCAGATCGAAAGAGGATAATTCAAGCTTGGACTACAGCTGCAATGTTGGTGAGTTTAACGTAATTTAAGACCAGGAGGTCACAAACCAATGCAAAACCAAAACCATGCATAGGAAGTCGATGGAGGTTATTGCAACTCTAGATTCAGCCAATTGTAAAAAAATCTAGAGTTGCAAATTGCGGCTATGTATATGTGTATATATTTGTATTTATATATTTTTCTCTAATGAATAACTGACTGTATTGTGTACGTATGTGCGGCTCGCCATTTTCATTTGTTTGTTTTTGTTTTGTTTCTGTGCTTTTTGTTTTTCTTGTCTGTTTTATTGTATTGTGCTTATAATTTATACCTTTCTAGTTTGTCTCACTTTATTTATACATTTGATTCATCTTTATGTGAAAACATAAGAAAATGGAAAAAAGAATATTCCTCACCCAACCTTGAAGTCAGGAGGCCACAGAAGAAAAGGGAAAAAAGAATATTCCTCACCCAACCTTGAAGTCAGGAGGCCACAGCAGGTTCCCCTTTGTCCAAAAGCTCTGAAGGGATTCACTTTCAGAGCTAAACCCTAAGAAAGTTTTCCGGCCCCACTACTCGGTTTTTCTGATTCTTGTTTAGTATTGGCCTTAAAAGTGTCTCTTGGACAAACCACCAAACACTCTTTTTGATACCTAAAATGGTACCCCTGGCGGCGTCACTTCCTGTTCCTGGTACCTCACTTCCTGGAACCATTTCTTCCACACTCATTCTAGAGGGCCACATTGCATATTTCTGTCGTAGGAAAAATAGCTCTGCATTTTGAGTTTGTAGATCAGCTATATATTTTGAATTGAGTACTGAAAAGTTAAAAATTTGTTTAATTTCAAATGCATTTAGTTATAGTTATGTTAACTTTATGAACAAAAAACAAATATGTTGGACATAAAAATAATAACATTTGAATACTAGCTGAAATCAATTATATCAATGTTAAGATATTAACCTGAGGGCCACATTAAGTGATGGTGGGGGCCGCATGTGGCCCCCGGGCCGCCAGTTGCCCATGTATGTTCTATAGTATAATTAAGGGAGCAACCACACTAGAGCTGTTGTTGTGGCGTGTAGACTCTGCCACCCACTTGTACATCCATCCATCCATCCATCTTCAACCGCTTACCCGGAGACGGGTCGCGGGGGCAACAGCTCCACCAGAGTGTTCCAGACTTCCCTCTCCAGAGCAACATTAGTGACTTCCTCCTGGGGGATCATCAGACGTTCCACGGCCAGTGAGTCGATGTGTTCATTTCCTCCAACTGCGCCTTGGTCTGACCCGGGGTCTCCTCCCAGTGGGACGTGCCTCGAAGACCTCCCTAGGGAGACGCCCGAGAGGCATCCTGACCAGATGCCTGAACCACCTAAGCTGGCTCCTTTCCAGGCAAAGTACATTCATTGTACTTGTAATTGTAAAGTAATTGTACATGATTGTACCAAAAAAAAGAAACGTATCGTTACTGTCGGGCAGAAACCTCTTATCTCCATATTTTTTTACTTTTTGTGTTTCGTAAATGAATGCCCTACTTGATCATACTACAGCTCCACACAATAGCATCAAAAGTATCAGATCGGCAAGCTCGAAACGTGGCGCGAAGAGACACGTTTTGAGCTTGTTGATATGATACTTTAGCTATATTTTTATTTGAAGCCTGAAAAGTAACAGTCTGTTTCCATCCAACAAAGACAATATTCTGAGGAAGGCCAACAGGCCAAAAAAAAACACTTTCATCCTTCTTTTTAAGTTTGTTGAAGGTCAGCAAGTCACCACAACCTTTGGTTTACGTTACTGTTCCTGCTAAATGTATAGTTCCATACATACATAAGTTATAGTTATAGTGCTCGCCTCGGTGTGGACGGCCCACAAGTGTAAAAATTGACCCGTAAAAATGGACAGTTGGGATCTTGCTGTGTTTTTGCTGCACAGAAAATAAACTGGACCATTGTGTGCATGTCACTACAATGTCAACAGCGGGTTGGGGAGATTTAAGAGAGATAGACCACTGTCCATCGAGATGATGATCTAATGTGGGCCTGCAATAAAACCTCAATGAAAAAAACAAGAATTCCAGCAAAATCCCCATCTGTGCGTTGTTGAAATGAAAGCAAAAGTTCAGCAGTTCAGATAATGTTTAGTAGACTACATGGAGAGATGACTGCCGTCACATGAGGTCAATTAACATGTCACTGCTTATTTTAAGACTGGCAAATAACACAATTTAACAAGCTTTTATTATCGCTACAATCAATTTATCTTCATAGCGATATAATTCAGTGCAATGCATTGTGATCTTGTATGTTATTTCCTATAGGCCTATTTCCATGTATTATTTAATTTAAATGGAAATCGTAAATCGTAATACCACATTGAAAAGTTTCTGAATTTCCATTTCTGGTGTAACACTTTGGAACAGCTTGAACAAGATATTTTCAAGATACAGGGAGGAAGAAAATTGATTTCACGAGTACTTAAAATCTATATTTATGTATATTATATATACACACACACACACACACACGCGCACACACACACACACGCACACACACACACACACACACACACACACACACACACACACACACACACACACACACACACACACACACACACACACACACACGCACACACACACACACACACACACACACACACACACACAAAATAAACCTAATAATTGGGCACTCTATTGATTGGCTGAAATAGAAAAATTAAGAGGAACAGAGAATGCAATCTATTCTACAGTACCTTGAATCCACATGTATTTCTGGAATAAATGATAAATTAAGCAAGAGTAGAGGATACATGATGATTAAGTTAACCTTTGGGTGTGTAGACCTGTGACATTTGCCTGGCACATGATACTGTATTTCTGAATACAGATATACAATAAGGTCAGGGTTCTTCAGCTACTGCGGTGTCTAACTCACTTTTGTCACGACTATCCAATAGCCTTCATTATTTGCACTCAAAATCCTTTCTGCTCTGAACTGATGCTACTTTAAAGGAGAATTCCATACTAAAAGGCTTTCTTACCTTTCTTTGTAGTTTTTACGTCCCCACCAAAGAGGTCCAGGTGTTATTTTGTGCAAAAGCTCCTTATTGGCTATTTCCCCTACCATAAGCCCTCAATGAATTGCATTGAATTGAATGGGGCTATGGGGTGTTGTGCTAATTCGCTTATTTCCTTTGCTCAAAATTATATATTTTTTGTATATATCCTCTCTTCATAATGTAAATAATATCCCAAGCGGCACACTTTACTACTTATTTAGATGGAAATAAGCGAATTAGCACAACACCCCATAGCCCCATTCAATTCCCATTCAATTAATTGAGGGCTTAGGGGAAATAGCCAAAAAGGAGTTTTTGCACAATAAAACACCTGAACCTCTTTGGTGGGGACGTAACAACTACAAAGAAAGGTAAAAAAGTTAAGAAAGCATTCTAGCATGGAATTCTCCTTTAATGACTGCCTAAAACTTTTCGTTTTTTAATCATTTTTGAGGGGCACTATGTGCTAGCACCTCCTATGTCCAGCTTTGAGGGTTTGTGTATTCTGTGTAAACACAAACATTGTCCTATCACAAACATGAAATGCCATTGATAATGAATGGTCAGTTTTATGTCATTGTCCCAACACAAACATTAAATGCCTTTGATAATGAAGCTTTGAATGTTGCGTAAACACAAAGATTGAAGATGAAGGTGAGGAGGCAAATTCTAATTGGCCGAAATGAGATGATGACTTCATAGCCTTTATTTATTTGATAGCGACAGAGGAGAGAGACAGAAAACGAGGAGAAAGAATAAATGTTCTGGCAGGGAATCAAACCCGGGGACTCACTCATCAGGAGATTTGCACCCGTTTCGACTGTTATCAATTGACAAGACCGCAGTGATCCGGGCAGCGGTGGCCAAACGGTTTGCGGAGCGGTCTTGATATCGGAAGGTTGCTAGTTCGTATCCCCGGACCGGCATGTTAAAATTACCATTGAAGTGCCCTTGAGCAAGGCATTGAAGCCCTACCATGAAATGTTCTATGAGCAGGGCCTGGCTGTAAACAAGTTCTTGAGCTTAGTCCAGTTACCCTGGGTAAACATGGTAACTTTGCTTTGCTTTGGATCAGTACGATTGTTTTCGACGAGTATGGGCACGCTCTGCCGATTGATAAAACGAAAACCCGGAAAACGACAGGATTAAGGTTGGCGAACATGCGTTAATATGTGGCATGCACCAGAAATAAAATTGTTGTCATTAATGGATTTGAAAAATATTTAGGGATGGATTTCTTTGGCCTGCTGGCAGTGCACAGAGATTAGCCGTGGACACAGAAAGCCAGACAAAACTATATCCTCCTGCCTTTATTGGCCCTGGCGGAGATAACGAATACGTCACAGATGCCCCCATAGATTGATTATTACATTTTCCATGTTTGACATGAAGGCACAGTGTTGCTATGTCTCGCAGTAGTAGATAATTAGATGGATAAATACCACCGTCGCTGCAATTGATGATGTCAAATGGTTTTAGGGATTGAGTTCCTTGCTGGTACAGCAGAGTGACTCAGAGCCTGAAGACCAAAAGCCTTATATCTCGAGGACCCATTTGTGGGTCGCGGACACATTTTTGTAAAAACATTCCCAAAAAAGCTACTTTTTTCATAAATTAAAAACAAATTCAATTATTTATTTATTTTCAGTGATTTCATGAAGAAATAAAAATGTAATGAAAGAAATTAGAAAACAAAGTTTAAGAAGTAGTGAAAATAGCCGATCGCCAAGCTCACAACGCGGTTCACTGGATTGGGTCCCGGGGAAAACGTCTTGAACTAAAACTTTTGGGAACCACTGCACGTGTACGTGCATAACTGCTGCCTCTCAGGCTTCAGTCAGAGAACCCTACTGTACCTCCTCCTCCCCCCCCCCATGGAGCTTATATTCACATGTTTCAGCAGGTCTGTGGCGATGACACAATATAGTATTGACTTTTGACACGCATGACATGTTGCCTCATTTTGGTTTAGTGGAGTGAAATAAGTCCTGCATACCCTGCATGCACTCGCTGCAAGTGACTCGTTTCTTGGCGTGACTGTGTGTGTATGAAGAATAGAGGGTGGACAGAGAGGCAGTTCCTATTAATTATCAGCTACAACTACATTCATTTGTTTGTTAAGCTTATTCAGCAGAATCAGCACACACATTCAATTTCATGCCAAATCCCAGAACAGGGACAGGGTGTATGTGGTTATAGAAAACACCTAGTACGGATATTTAAATCTTGGTGACTGATTCTGAAAAGGGAATGTCAGTATCTGAAGTATAAATATTTCGGTATGGTCATTATTATGAATGGAAACGCCTATTCTTTACATATTTCTATGGTGAGAACTAACTGGCCAAATGGACGCGAGGTCCTGTTCACTGTGATGGGGTTCAGTTTGGGCGTTTGGTTATGGAAACAATAGCACACATATACATTTCATAACATGATGTTGTATTTGGCCCAGGTGTCTCACTTGCAAAAGAGGTTTCATACCTCAGTGTGACTCTCCTGGTTACATACATACTGTACAAACATATTTCACTCCTGGTTACATGCATACTGTACAAACATATTTCACTGCTTCACTGTTCTCTTCCTATATTCTACAAACCCTTTGTACTATACCTACTAGTCTTTGGGTAGTCGAGGCAGTGTGACGTACTAGGTCTTTTCAGGCCAGGATCAAAGTTAAATACACAAAAACTGCATGCCAGCTGGTATTAACCTATACATACAAAGCCTACAACAACATGCTAGGTACTGTACACTGAACGTCATAATCCCTTTGATTTTAAAGAGAAAACAGTCTGAAGTTCAAAGTACATTTTCTTGAGTACTGTTCTTGAGTAAAAGTATCACTTTTCTTCAGTAGGCCTATTTGTAGTTTTGGATACTTGTGACTTTCACTGCACTCACTGTATTTCAACAACAAGAAAAAAAGAATAGGAAGATAAATATATTCTCTATATATATATATTCTACAGTGCAGATCAAAATAATATTTTATTCACAAAATACATTTTCATAGTGTAGCTTTAAAGGAGCATTCAGTGATTTGGGTGATTTGGAAAAGCCGCAATCGCTTATATAGGCCCCTCCCACAACTTTTGCTAGCCAATTACAATGTCACGTCACCCCTGCGATCATGCATAAGTAATTTAGAGGGGACTTATCCCCCAAACAACATTTTTCTGCAACAAACGGTATTTTATTTATTTTTTGCGGCACCCCCTATGGATGAAAATGGAATTGCTTTTGGAACTTGGTTGATTGAACCACCTTGAACCACCATTGAATCACATTGTACATGCGATTCAAATTTGGGATGGATTGGACATTCCGTTCGTGATTTGTGATTTTTTTTGTAAAATAGGCCAAACGATACGCACTACCAAAATTCCGCCGATCGTGTTTTAATCGGATAGGTCCGGAGATCATGTGTGCAGTTTTTTGTGAGATTTGGACAAAATCTGTAGGAGGAAAAGCAAAAAGTGTGTTTATTATTATTATTAGTTGATTTTACGACCTACGGTTCAAGAGTTATAAGCCAAAACGTAAAGTGGGCTGTTATAGCGCCACCATGAGGCTGACTGATCACATTATAAGTTAATACATTTTAGTAATTATTATGAACCTACCTTTCAAGTTTTGTAACTATAGTGCTTACAGTTTCTGAGGAAAAAAATACTTGAATGTGATTTTTCGCATTTTCCCATTCATGTCAATGGGGAAATGTAATGCATAAATAAATTAATATCAATTAAACTATACAACATTTCCGGTCGATTTGACATATGGATCAAGTGCGTACAGTCAAAACTGTGGGACTAGTAGTGCGGCAATTTTGTCTTACTCCAGTAAAATAAGGTGAAATAAAGTGTTACAAGTCTGGTTAACCACACTAAAAAAGAAGTGACATTTGAATTAAGTGAAATCACTGAATATACATCTAACTCAACAGTAAGCTGAAAAATGACGATTGTGACACATTCAACATTTTCATCATAACAATAGTTGACAATATTTTTGAAACCTCTGTGTAACACTCCCCTCCCTGATGTGCTAAGTTGCAACATGCAAACTTTCATTATGTAAAAAGGGATCCATCATTGTCAAGAGAGTTCTCTTAACGTCTGTAGGGTGGAAACCTCATATGTCCAAAACTGTTACTTTTCAGTAGCAGATCTACATAAGCTCAAAGGTTTTGAGCTTGACAGCAACGATATTGTCGTTATAGTCAGTTAGAAACCTTATATGTCCGAAACCATTTTTCAGTCAAACTCTACTTTTCATTTACTTTTAAATTCATTGTACAATATTTATAAAACTGACAGACACCCTTAACCACTTGCACTTACAAAATGTTTCACAAAAGCTACTTTTGTGTGATGAAGAAGTATATAGGGCTTTAATTTACGGGGGGAAAAATGTGTATAGATAAAGGTTAGGCTACTGTCCGACGACAACAACAATATTCAACTTCAAGTGCATTACGCCCAAACCTACATTCTTCTGTCTTTGTAGTGCTATCTGTGTTTGAGTGAGCTGGCGGGGTTTCGTCTTTTCTTCCTCCAAGCTCGTATTTTACAAACATGACCTATGACCCCTGTCAGACAACCATGTGGCTGGGTCATTTTTGGAAAGGACACGTCGATAGTATGCGTCTGTGCAGTGCTAGAAGAAGCACTTCCGAAGAAGTACTTCCAAAGTATAGTAATACCAGCATATCGTACAAGCTTGTAGATCAGCTACTTTTGCTGTTTTGGAATTTGAATCCTGAAGGTTTCCACCGACAGAGAGGATATACAAATACTCAATTACAAGTAAAATATTTGCCCCTGAGATGTAATGGAGTAGAAGTATAATGTTGAAAAAAACTCAAGTAACAAAGTACCTCAAAATGGTACTTAGGTACAATACTTGAGTAAATGTATTTTCCACCACTGCGTCTGTGTCTGTCTGGACCTGGGTCAGTGAACGTGATGAATAGGGGGGGTGTAAGATAACACACTCAAACACAGCACGTTCTTCAAATAGCTGACCACAACACAGCAATGGAGGGCCAGAACATATCCTCCACTGAGTTGATAAAAAACACATCATTGTTCATAATGACATAATATAACTATAACCTAAAAACCCATTGGTTCTCAACTTTTTCTAGAAAAGGGACTCCTTCAAAATCTCTGAAGAGTTTGCGGCCCACCCGTCTGACCACTTATATGGTCAGACGGTACAGTAACCATGTGCGCTTGTAGATTGGCTATATTCGCTATCGATGTACATATAGTATAAATAGTAGGGCAGTGGACAGTGTTCTTCAACAGGGCTTCTGTGGCCCCTATAGGAGATCCTCAGTGTTTAGAGGCAGGCCACAATATTTGTGTGCGATAGGAATGTTATTAATTTGTTGTTGTCACTTGTGTTATGTCATGTTAATAACATTCCTATCACAATATTGTGGCCTGCCTCTAGTAACTCTGAGGATCTCCTATAGGGGCCACAGAAGCCCTGTTGAAGAACACTGTCCACTGCCCTACTACTACTGTATATACATCAATAGCGAATATAGCCAATCTACAAGGGTACAGGCTTTAGTTCCGACATACTATTGCCATGGTCAATAGACTCTCTACCTAAGAAGTTGTCCTTGCCCTGAAAAAAACTGAAGACCGCTAATACTATCCATAATAAGTAACCTTCAAATGTCTTGTTGTTACTTATAGGTTTGAAGATAGAGGACCTTAGGTGACCTTGACGTGGCCTACTTTCTAGCGGTTCAGTACGGGTAACAGGTTTATCCTGTTAAAAAGGTGAGCTGGTCTCTGCATAAACAGGACTTTCAAGGCAGAGGAAATTGTTTGTCCTCAACAGTGGCCTGAAAGAAAGTCACAGCGTTGTAGAAATCTACGCCAGTGCTTCTCAACCTGTGGACCTGTAGGATATTGAAATTGGGCCTCCAAATAATTGGTAAAACATTGATTTTAATGATATTATAATTTATAACATTAATATTGAAAAATAAATAATGTTGAATAATGTCATGGTATTTTTTCTTTAACAGAATTTATTTCATTGTGATAATTTAAATATTATGTTCGTTCCTCTGATCCAATCCACACAATAGATTGATCATTAAAATAAACATGCTAGACTAATATATTTTGAGATGGGGGGACCGCGGCCAAATGCATAATAATTTGAAGGTCCTTGCCATGAAAGAAGTTACAGAAGCACAGTAAGCACTGCTTTAGATCGGTGGACGTCTGACATAGACCCTGTATAAGTAAAGTGACTTTGTTCATGCCTGAACCCCTCTTCTCTCTCACTCCGACCACAGAGTGCATCCTGTTTCAGAAAGATGTGAAGATGATCAAAACCACAGAAAGCAGAAGCACTAAAGATAACAACGGGAGGAAATAAACATCTACAAATAGAGATGTGGGTTGCCATGGTGACCAGAACGTCTGTTAGTCTGAAGCCTGCCATGAACTGCAGCTGCACACAGGAAGAAGTACACTGATTTTTCTTTTTACTTAAGTGAAAGTAGCAATACCACAATAAAACTCTGTTGCAAGTAAAAGTCCTACGTACATTCAAAATGTTACTTAAGTCAAAGTACAAAAGCTTGAAATAACTCTTAGAGACCAGACCTGCAACAACCTATTAACAACCCAATATTCCAAATGTTTCAATTTGATATATCATGTGGCATAGTGCAGAACAATATACCAGTACACACATCGAAGACGTATCGTCATTGCAGTATCAAAAAGCACAATACCTTTCACAAAAGCAATATCACACTTCAACAATCCAGGTATAAAGGATGTTTTAAGGAGAGCAGTGAGAAACTGTATTGCTAAGTTGGTGCATATATATAGGCTATGTATTATTCAGTGTCAATCGCAGCTGTAGCCAGGTGTAATGTTTTCAGTAAAACCATGTCGTTGGAATTGAAATATACCGTTTCTATTTATATGTATTAGTGTGTGAATACAGTAGGCTATTCAGTATCTGGCTTCTGTTTGCAGAAAACCTAGAAATAATATAATTAGCAACATTATGCTACGGTCGATATGGACTTTTGCTTTCCTCATGGACCTACATGTGGATTATACCACTTAAGCAAGCTTTTGTGGACTACATAATGATGTGGTTGGACTTGCTGTCATGAACAGTATGGGATACCAGCTGCTATGCTCACACACCTCATTTCTAAACCTCATGTACATAACGTTTGGATGGATATGCAATTTGTAGATATGTAGATATTTGGTTGTCTGACATATTGGTTGATGTGACAATAACAATGATTCTGATGAATGATACGATCTATTTATTTATTTATTTCTAAATTGGAAATACCAAAGAGCTGGTGGTGGACTACTGGCGAACATGGAAAACAAGGGATGTCAACAAACAACACATTTGTTACAACAAACTGAATAGATGGAGAGGCTCTGTAGCAGGAGATAAACGCAGACAATCTGGAGGTGATTACAGAGGGCAGGATGAGGAGGAAGCTGGACACTATGCTGGTAAATCCCTCTCACGCCCCTCCATTTTGAGTTGGTGGAAAGTAACTAAGATTTGAAGAAGTTGACTTACTCAATTACTTAAGATCAGATTGAGTACTTTTACTTTGGTACTGTATAAGTAGGCTAGGCCTATATTTTTATGCGAATACGTTTGTACTTTCAAACTCCGTCCTCTGCACATAAGACCTGGACAGTCTTGTGTGCCAGGAGTCAGAGTCAGGCAAGGTTGACCCTCATATGAGGACTAACCTAAACTCTGTTCTGATAAACATAACATGCACCTTTGCACCTATTGTCTAACCTCGTGTTAGGTTAGACAATAAAATCAATGAACCTGTGATGTGACAATAAAGTTGACTCTTATTCTGATTGGGTTCTGTTTGTTGGAATTACTGACTCCATCTTTAATTATAGCACACTCGCACATGGACTACTAGCATGTACTGATGAGAGCCTTATTCAGTAATATACTGTAATCAGTGTTAAGAGACTACGGCTCAGTTTCATTTGTACACTCGAGTTAATTTAATACTGACAGAGCACACTGCACACTGCCAGCCATGAGCTTACATATATTGTTGATGTCAGGCAGAAAACACCTATCTCCACATTCTAATTTCTAACTTTGTCTTTTTTCATAAACTAATGGCCTACTTGATCATACTACAGTCAACAGTGCCACACAAAAGCATCAAAAGTAGCACAAGCTCGAAGTGCGGCAAGAAAAGAGTCAATAGTTCTAAACCCAATAGTTTCGTTTAAACGCAGGATTTTGTTGTGTAGGTGTGGCTACTTTAAAAGTACATTTCAGCTGCTAGTTACTGTATCATTTTTTTAATCTAATGCAGTCCCTGATAATTTAATAATTAATTAATAATAGACCCAGTTGAATTTTCCAAAACTCTGAAATGAGAGACACATTAAAACACGTGGCTTCAATTGATATCCAACGTCATCCACATATTTACACTGTATTGTTAGGCTTTTTGTATTGTCTTAATTGGTGTTATGTGCTATGTGTGGTTTTTGATGTGGGTGTTTGAGCAGACTGAAGACAAATATCCTTTGGGACAATAAAGATTATTATTATACACTTATTAATTTAGAATTCAACTTACTTTAAAAAGGATAGAAGAGAAGATTTGTGTCAAAACATTTTCAATATTTTTCAAAACAGTAGGTAGCTTGTAGCTTGCTAGATCTATTTTTGAGGATAGTGGTCAAAATGAGTCTGATGCTTATGCAGCAAAAGTAGTTGCAAAAGTTTTGCTGGGTGGGAACCCCCTGGAACCCCACTTGAGGACCCCTGGTGGTGGTCCCCGGACCCCACGTTGAGAACCACTGCAATAGATCGGGTGTACTGTATATTATAGGCACGTACATCATACAGTAGAAGTCACTAAAACTACCCATGTTAATTGTCTTTAATAATCAAATGTATTATATAAAATTGTTGCAAGTCGATTTCTTCCACAATAGATAGGCCTATGCAGGACTTCAGATCGTTCTGGTTTAGAATCACATTATCCCAATGATACATTCAATAAGCCATAAGCGACCAGCGCTGAAATAAATACGAGGTAATCTGAATCCGTTGCGAAATGCATATCCATATCCTAACTAGGCTACTACTATAGTATAGCCTATGGACTAGCCGACTAGGAGGTTAATCCTGGCTAAAAGAAGTCAAAGTGCACCTCCAGATGCAAAGGATTGTCACAAAAACAAACAAAAAACAAACACAACTCCAAAGACAAAGCAATGGACTAAATCAAAGTTAATCAATAACAAAAATATAGGCCTATATCAACACAGACAGAAGATTATGTCCACGGCATTCGAGGACTGCGCGGGACCGTATACAAGTTCAACCCCGTGAACGCGCTCACATTCTCCACGGTGTGTCATATATAATAGTCAGGTGACCTTGTACTTGGACCCGTCCACTGGCGAGGGGGGTGGCACTCTCTGAATAAATCACTATAGCAAGGCAAGAAAGGGCGCAGTTTGCATGTATTTACTACCAAGTAATTGTTACACATTTATATATTTGATTTGTTTTGTGTTTGTCCACGTGTCTCTGGTAGGCCTACGTGAACACAAACACGAGAGAAGTAACCTCCCTGCTCCGGTGGGAATGGTTGGTCCCTCTTGTGAAATTCCGAGAATTAAGCCTTGGTGTTTCTCAGAACTGGATTCTCAGAACTGGTGATGCACGAAGTTTCCAGGAAACTTTTACAAGGTAGCTTTTTTCATCTATTTCTCAGTATTATCCCTGAAGTTCTCGCTGAAGTTGCACACGCGCATGATGTGGGGCAGCACTTTGGCACGTTTTATGTGCTATAGATTGATCATTAAATGTTTTTTAAATCATGCTTTATTAAGAATTTAATTAAGATACAATTTTAAATCCTAAACACTTTCGATGTGTTACTGCTAACTAACCATAGATAGCGGGTTGGTTTGACTTGTGTAGCTCAACTGGATGGAGTCGGTGGTGGGATACTTTGACTTTGACCGTTTGGATTGTAGTTTGTTAGTGTTGTGTCGGGCAGGGCAGGCAACTCGTGGCTGAGTTATGAATTTTATTGAAGCTACAGGTTCTGTAGCAGTGATTTGTCTTGTTATTATAGCACATAATCATATACCGTAGTTTTAACAGTGTGGAACATTGTATAGTATGTGTTCTGTGTTAGTTACACAGTGGTAGACTAGCATACAACAGGACCAGCGTGTCCTCCGTGGCAGACCAGACCACACCACAGACTGTACTTTTTCGCTTTGCGCATTTTCTCTTCTCCTTCTCGGTTTCAATTCTAAACCTTAAAATATTAATGGTTTGTTTTCACCCTGCTTTTAAAAGTAGATATGAAATTATTTTTATTATTATTTAATCGACGGTTTGATTTATAACCTCGTGTAACAAAACAAATGAGGCTACTATGGGGCGTTTCTGGATTCTGCTTTTCATTGGTCTAAAAAGCTTATGTTAAACTTGAAAGGACTTGTTGTTGCCTATACGTGACATAATAATAAGCACTGTCTCGTCCCTTTTGAAAGCTCAATAACATCTGTTTTGTCATAATAAGTTCTAATATTTCAACTTATAAATAACTTGCGGGAGCACACTTTAGCGTGGCTGTACGCGCGTGCGTTTGTGCGTGCGCGCGCGTGTGTCTAGAGTAAATAAGGTGTGTTCTACTTATATCTCGGAACAGGAAACCTCTTAGCAGCAAGCAACCTAATCCGTGTGCGCTCAAGACGGAATGTGCTAAATGCCAGACCTGCAGGCCTACGCACTGCACAGCAGTCTGATCGACCGTTTTATAGTGGTTGAAATCTTAATGCAAATTTCCATCACGCTCTATAAAAAATATAATACAATATAAATACATATCTGCACCATATGCATAAACAATATATATGGATGTGGAATTTGCATTGTGAATGTAATATGCATGCTTGCAGTTGCATGGTCGAATTGCGGTAGACCACATGCAGTTATACGGTTATTACATTTGTGCTTTACAGCCGATTTCCCTCCAACAGTAAAACTTGGATCACCACAAAGCATACCACATAGCCTATTACAGCTCTGTTGACTGATATGTATAATTACTTTGTTATTAAAGCTCCAAGTGAAACCTTGCTGAATGGCGCTGCCTGCTGATAGAATACAACCATTGCATTCTCAAGTTCAAGTCTCTTAAAGGACAACTTTAGTTTTTTTTCAACCAAGGTTCAAGTAAAAGATGAGTGTAATTTTTTCTTCATTTGCTGCTTTCTTTTGTTTTAGGGATTTTAGTTGTTTTTGACATTCGAACAAGGGGCTAAATATGTATTTATTTTTTTACAAAATGTTATAGCGATTTTTTCCCATTATTTATTATAGCCCTACTACACCCCAAGAAATTACATCTGGCCACAAAAGATCATGGGATCTACTGAATGTGTCAAACTGACTGTGGCTTCCCCCCAGTAGGCTACCTTCACATTCAGTAGATCATGTGATCTTCTGTGGCCAGATGTAATTTCCTGGGGACTTTACATAATAGGACTGTAGTAAATAATAAAATAATAAATAGTCATAATATTTTGTAAAAAAAAATACATATTTAGCCCCATGCTCGAATGCCTCCGCCCCCATGTCAAAAATAGCTAAAATCCCTAAAACGAAAGAAAGCAGCAAATGAAAGAAAAAAAATCACACCCGTGTGAACTGAGTGGCGCAACTCCCCTCTCTCTCTCTCTCTCCCCCCCTCCTCTCCTCTCTCTCATTAGCAGGCAACAGTGCAGCACTAATACTATCTCTCTCTCTCCGTTTCTGGCACAACAGCGCCCCTACTGGTACTAATAGTCATATACTGGTGCTCATGGCCACATAGGTGAACACGGACATTGCTGTTCCTTGGAGTGGTTGCACCACTCAAAAATGAACACTCATCTTTTACTTTCTCTAATAACAACCTAAAACATGAGCCTTGGTTGAAAAAAACAAAAGTTGTCCTTGGCTTTAAGTCTATAGCTAATGTGGGATATTTTTCTCTCTCCATTTCTTAGTTTTTAACCTCCTATCGTGGCCCACTCCCATAATTCTAGCAGTGGGGGGGGGGGGGGGGTCTTTTGGAGCTAAATGTGCTAATTTGAATCGGCTGTAAACATATTATTTTAATGCATTATTTGCTTTATTTTCAGAGTGTGACATCATGGTCTCTATGGCAGATGGCTGCATACAGTTTACGCGCCACGCAGGCGACGTCCTGCTCAACTTTAACCGCCTGCGCAGCCGGGACATCCTCACCGACGTCACCGTGCAGGTGGACGGACAATGCTTCCGCGCTCACAAGACCATTCTCGTGGCCTGCAGGTGTGTGCAGATGTTATTGTTAACCCTAGAAGAACACTAAACATATTTTTTGTTACACCATCACTAAACACAGATATATTTTACCCAATGTAAAATATTCCATAAAAAATAAGTCCAGTCAGCAATACATGGCAACTTGAGGTATAGTCTCGCGTAGCCAGACAACTATTCCACAATCTCCAAATGCTTTATAGACTCTCGAACTACACACCCCGAATGCCGAGAACGGAAGCTGCCATACACTGCCATTTTTTACCAAATAAAAGTTATTTTAGAATTTCCATTTCTGATAAGCAGCAAGCTATATGTTTTGATTATTTAGATTTATATTAGGACAAATGTTACTGTAAAGTCTAAACAGAATCGGGGAGGAGACGTCACATCCGCTCCATCCATTGAAAGTTGTGGGACTCACGAAGGCAAAAGTGCGGTTTGTGAGACTAGGGGTTAGGCGTCTTGCTCAGAGACACTATCGTCACATTGGCAGGGCCGGGAGACGAACCTGGGACTTTTTTGTTTCCCAGGTGGCCTCTCTACCCATTCAGCCAAATGGTGATTTGTGTTGTTCCTAGCCAGAAGTATAATCGCTTGACATGAGAGAAGTGAACACTGAACACTCATTTCTTGTTTGCTCGTTCTTGGGTACACAGTGGCTTCTTTTACTCCATGTTTGCGGACCCGGAGAAGGCCAACCTCCACGTCATCAGCCTGGACCCCAAGGTGGACGCCGAAGGCTTCTCCGTCCTGCTGGAGTTCATGTACACCTCCTGCCTGAACCTGAACGACAGCCTGGCCGTGGACACAATGAGCACTGCCATCTACCTCCAGATGGAGCACGTGGTCGACACATGCCACAGGTTCATTAAAAACAGGTAATAGTGATATATCACATTATATATAAAGTGATGATGAAGTTGGAGAGGGTACAAACGGACTCGCACACGGACTCACGCTCGCACATCATCGTATCAAAACCTAACCTAACCCACAGAAGACAGTTGACTGGCCTAAGTAGCCTACCCGCTGCTATATTATTATATCACAATATAATGTTATATATCATTGACCTAAAATACTGTACCAACAAGGATCTTAGTATGATTCAAAAAAGGTTTAATAGGACTATGTCTTTTCAGAAATGACTTTGGATTTAGATAAACATGGGTCACTCATGCAATTCATAATCATGCCATGAAAAAATTGTCAGAGTTAAATTATCACTGGCAATTTTACTGTGTACTCAACATTTTCTTTTTTATTATGATTATTGCTCCAGGGAAGAGTCTCTGAATCTGCAGATCGAAGAGGTACAGAACAATTCAATGCATCTGTCAGAGGAGGGTCCTGCTTCAAGGACCGAAGCGGAGACAATCTTTAAGTCAAACCTCACAGCCAGCCCGTCGTCCCCTCTGCGACAGTGGAAGGGCTACGCTCCCAGTGTTTTCAGTGGCATCAACACGTCAGGCTCTTACCACGTCTACGGACACCTCCAGGTCCCCGGGGGGAAGCAGTCCGATGCCCGCAACACCAGCGCTCTTCCTGCGGGAGGCGCCGTACCTCAGAAACTCTGCCATCAGGTGTCCAGTAGCAGCACGGACACCAAGCACGCCAGCATCATTCACCACCCAGTGCCATCTCACCCCAGCTCCCCGGCCACCATCATCAGACCTCTGCCTTGCTCCTCCCACCAGACAGGGGCCCCCAGGGGCCTCCAGCCGTCCGCCTCACCCATGGAGGAGGAAGACACCTTTAAACAGCCACAGCCCAGCTGCCTGAGCTCGTCCCCGGGCTGCGGTAAAGGAGTCATCTGCAGTCCCCAGAGCCCCCACAGGTCAGACTGTCAGCCCAACTCGCCCACCGAGTCCAGCAGCAGCCGAAACGCAGCGCTCAGCCTCATCGGTCAGCCCTCCGGTTGCCCCCAGGAGGGCAAGGCTCGCAACTGGAAGAAGTACAAGTTTATTGTTCTGAACCAGACCCCCGACGAGAGAGATGACGAGGCAGGCGGCAGGGCCGAGAGCGGGGCCTACTTCCCTGAGCCGAGCCCCTACGAAACCTGTGGTTCTGATGAACTCCATTCTGGCGACACATCAGGCAGCGATCATAGTGAAGAAATGTCCATGCCTCAGATTTCTCACCACAACAGTGGCATCAGGTAGGCTACTAGCAGTAGCAGCAACCAACATCACCACATTACTTACAAGAAAATAGAACTCAATTGTCCTCCTCAACTCAGCTGCTTACTTATTGTAATATCCACGTTACAACATCGTTGCTCAGTTTGAGGCTGAGCATGAATGTGAAACATTATTCATGCACATAAACTTACTACTGCTGTATTCTTCCATTGTTTCTTAGTCACCTCAGATGCTCCTCCTGCGGTTCTGACAGCCCCCCACTCTCAGAGATGGGTGCTCACTCTCCTGGCTCATACAGCGGGGAAGAGGCGTCTAAACTCCATTCAGACTACCTTACACCCTGCTGTGGTCAGTCTCTCACACAATTTTTAATTTGAAACAGTTTTGTACATATGAAGTTTCCACCCGACAGAGACGAATAATACAAGACATTGATAAAGAATCATCGTTCTATCCCTGATGTGTTAAACGTGACAACCAGCCATACTAAAACTACGATTGATGGAATATTGATTGAATACTTGATTATTCTCACCATTCCCATCCTCATATTGACTGAACTGAAGGTTTGTTTCCTTCTACAGAGAACGGCACCTACTTCTGCAGTGAGTGTGACTCCAAATTCAGCGATGTGGACTCCCTGAAAGGCCATATGCTGCAGGTCCACAGTGACAAGCCATACAAGTGTGATCGTTGCCAGGCTGCCTTCCGCTACAAAGGAAACCTGGCCAGCCACAAGACCGTTCACACCGGTAAGGCTAATGAATGTGTGTGGCAGGGCCGTCATAATTATGACATTTTACATGAAGATGAATTGTTAATTGTTATTCATAATCAAACGTTGCACAGGGTAGATATGATAAATAAATATTAAAACAAATTACATATTTAAGAATTTTATACTTTCAATAAAATAAAATAAAATTGTGGAAATAGCTGATGTACAAGCTCACAATGTGTCACAAATATCTGCTCTTTCCGCTGTTTGTTTTTATGTTTGAAAATGTACAAACATTTATAAACATGAAAACGATTATAATTAAATAATCTAATAATGAAATGATTATATCATCTTTATCCGGTAGAAACGTCTTATATCCAAAACAGTTACTTTGTTTTCAGGATTCAAATTCAAAACAGCAAAAGTAGCAGATCGATCGTTTTGATGCCAATTGTATGATCAAATAGGGCTTTAATTTATTCTGCCTGACAGCAACGATATAATTGCAATCAGGCAATTTTGTAATAATTGTGACAGGCCGACAATACTCATCCTCTTTACACTTGGTTTTTACTGTCGTCGGTGTCTCATTTTACAACCTGTTCTTCCAAACACTCTAGGAGAGAAGCCGTACCGTTGCAACATCTGTGGCGCGCAGTTCAATCGACCAGCCAACCTCAAGACCCACAGCCGCATCCACTCAGGAGAGAAACCATACAAATGCGAGACGTGTGGTTCCAGATTTGTGCAGGTGATCATTCAGAAATTTGAAACAATAACCATCTGGTTACTGAGATACACAAAACATAATATAAAAAAGAATTTCAAAACATGAAAGAATCTCAAATATTTTTGATAGAATGTCAAATATGTTGAAGAATTTCAAAAGAATAGTTGTTTTTGTTTTTAGAAAAATTGGCAACTTTTAAAATTATGTTTTAAATAAGTTTATAATACCCCTTGAAGTGGTTAATATTAGAGTTAAATGACTGTGTAGCCAACTTGTTGAGGTTTTAATTCATAATATCTTTGACGTGTCACAGGTGGCCCACCTCCGTGCCCATGTACTAATCCACACGGGAGAGAAGCCGTACCCCTGTGAGATCTGCGGAACACATTTCCGCCATCTGCAGACGCTGAAGAGTCACATGCGCATACATACCGGGGAGAAGCCTTATCACGTGAGTTTCCAAATCCCTCAGTTCCCTCCTGTCCCAGTGTGCTGCTCTGTTAGCAATCAGTCCTGTTACTCTGCATGTAGTAATCCCCTCTTCCCGGTGTTACAACTAGCTATCAATAGTTATAAGCCCATGACTGTGAGCAGTGATTCACCAGGGCTGTGGGCCATGTGTTTCGAGGGATTCTTTTCCTCCCAGCACTATAGAGCGTCGCAGTACCGCCCCCTTTCGTGACGACGACTGGCAATAAATAATATTGCCAGTTGTCGTCAAGAAATAATTTTCCATGCATTTTTCCCATAGACAACTCGGATCGTGACGAATCAGGACAACAAACAATATTTTGGGCCGAACAAATAATAAAAAAAAAAAAAAAAAAAGGCACTTTTTTGTAATTATTTGTTCGGCCCAAAATATTGTTTGTCGTCATGATTTGTCACAATCCCAGTTGGCTTTGTCCGCGGCTTTAAAGGTCTTTAAATAAATACTTTTTGAAATGTCTATGAGAAATTAATTATTTCCTGGGTCAGTCGTCGTTATGAAAGGGGCCGGGACTGCGACGCTCTATAGGATTTTGATTTAGCCGACTAACTAATGGGTGATATGTTGTCACTGACAGAGAACGGATCAAAGGGTTTGAGATGTTGCTTTCTGATAATTTTTTTATTATATCTGCTCTTGTGAAGAAACCACCTAATTCCAATGTTAATCAGGAAATTAAGAAGACCTTATATTTTGAAAACAAAGCAATACTACCTCATCAAAGTTGGTGTTGTGACTATATATTGTCAATTACTTGCATGAGAGGGGGAGAGGTGGTGGAGTTAGCTATTTTAGCAGACAGTTTGAGGGTCCAATAGGGTGAAGGGGTTTTGTTTGAAGCGCTTTTTAATACTTTTCATTCGGTCAATATATTTTACAGAGACATTTTTTACAGAGACATTTTTTTAGTGTTCAATTGCACTGATTTATGGAAAAAATGTGTTTTGATTTAGGTGGTTTCCTCCCGACAGAAACGTTATACAACTTTGTATGATAGTTATTGTTGTCTCAGTCGGTCACCCAGCGTGTGGCCTCGTGCCTGTGACTGTAGTATAACATGTGGCATTGTTTTGATCGATGTGTCCTGCGTTTGTACCCCGCAGTGCGAAAAATGTGACCTCCACTTCAGACACAAGAGTCAGCTGCGTCTTCACCTTCGACAGAAGCACGGTGCCGTCACCAACACAAAGACTCAGTACCGCAGGCCTCCTCCCGGCAACCTGATGGCAGGCCTGGCTAAAGTCTGCTGAGAGCCTCACACTGGGACAATAGTGTTGTCATCAGCATGAATTACTATTATTTTCTTCAACAACACCATGACATGGTAAAATTATAATTTTATCTCCTTTCAAATGTGAACCCAGAAATATAAAGTATATATCAGTATATATATTTTAGTCACTCCTACGTTTGTAAATAAGAATGCACATTATTGTAAGCTATCTGGTGTTTCAAATAATGTCAGAAGTTTATGCTTTTCTTCTTTATAGAGATATGTCAAAAAAGGTGGGATGTGTACATTTGGATGATCATCATCTTCGTGGTTCTCAAAGAGGGGTTCAGCACAGATCCGGGGGGGGGGGGGGGGGGGGGATTCCAAATGAACCCTTTCAGATCTGTAACTCTGAGGGCATACAAATGGAACCATATGGACTCATGTGTGACCATTCGTTCCCATTTGTACGCTCACACACTCAGAGTTAATGGGGCGGTCCTTGAAATGAAAAAGGTTTGAGAACCACTACATTACATGATGGTCCTCATGGTTATTCGTGTTGGAAGAAGCACCGTTATGGTACGGTTACAATCTTGATAAAGCTAACGATATGGATTTGGATAGGTAAAGAGGTAAACGATTTCGATCCAATAGTTTGTAGCTAGGTCATTATTGAGAATAAGAAAATATACTGTATCGGTATTTCAGATGGCCCTCTGCTGGCAGAGAATTAAGCAAAGCATCCTGGCACAAAATGTTTTTGTCTTTTAGTGCAGTGCGCTTCATTTACTTTCAGTAAAGCTTGTTATTTTTCTCATTGCATACATTTGTGGTACGTATGTGTTACAGTGCACTTGTACATAATGCAGTTTTGTTCACAGTGCCTTACACTGAGATGTCTGGGTTTTAACATTCAGCTCATTGCCGTTTTGTCATGTGTACGCTTATCAGGTACTATGTTTTTGTAAGCTTATTGTCTATTGTATATAGTCCTACAGCTGTAAATACACCAGGTCTCAAGCTAAAATGTCCTCAGGAATGTTAACAACCGCAGAGCTTCAATGTGAAATATAAATAAAGAATGTGTTATACTGTTATACTTGCATAGTACATGGTGTATTCTTTCTTTTTGGGAAAATAAGGGCATAACTGGTTAAAGAGATGGCTCAATGATGCCTTGGCAATCTTACAACTATTATAAATGACCGATTATGTAGCAATTGTAGCATACCGACATGCAGCATGATGACATGGACCATTAACCAGAGCTGATTGATAGCCATATTCATCCCCATCGGGGACACTAGGATGTCAACAAATGAAAGACAATGACAAAGACAAAAACAGTCGATGACAATTAAAAGCAGCGCCTACAGCAATAATTTAATTTAATTTAATTAAAAAATTTGACTGCTGCAGGCACTAAAAGAAAAGACCATCATTCAGTGGAACACCTTGGCATAATGTTTGAATTAAGGAGCTTAATACATAATGCTAAATAAATAATATCTGACCCTTGCGACACCAGTTAATAAGTAAATGGTGTAAGCCGTTTCTATTCACTGCCCAGTGCTTGTGTAGGGCCCCACCCACTGTATCCGGTCATTTGTACACACAGACTTACATGCTCCGCATCCGCTCTAGACCCAGACCAGATCAGCAACATGCAAAGTGAATTCATCCCAGCCAGTCATTATAATTGCATTGTTATCTTAATTGTAGGTCAGCTGTTTTGGGGTGTGTGAAACCATCATCGTAGAAAGTATAAACAGTATTAGGCCATTAAAACAACTAGGCCTTCAAAGTGTTCTATCCCTGTAAACTAGCATTTTTGACAGGAAAGGGGGAGAGAGATGGGGGGAGACAGGCAGCAAAGGTCGTTGGGGTTCGGGACTCGAACCCGCGACACGCTGTCAGGTGCCTGCCTGCCTGGACCGCTCAGCCGGCCCAGCTGGCCATGAATAGCATTTTTATTCACATCATGTAGAATATAAAGTTGTGGCAGGCCAGTGTCTGTGGACATACATTTCCATATGGACTGGTCTACTCTGGAAAGGAAAGGTACTATGTTTACCCAGGGTAACTGGACTAAGCTCAATAACTTGTTTACAGCCAGGCCCTGCTCATAGAACATTTCATGGTAGCGGTTCAATGCCTTGTCCAAGGGCACTTCAGCAGTGGTAATTTTAACGTGCCGGTCCGGGGATACGAACTAGCAACCTTCCGATATCAAGACCGCTCCGCAAACCGTTCGGCCACCGCTGCCCCATGGACAGCATGTCTGTGCAAATCAGCATGTGATATGTCCACAGATGGACTGGACATGCTCAATGTCAGCACAAATAAGCATTACGTTATGTCCATACAGTATATGGACTGGACATGCCCAATGTGCAAATCGGCCAACATTCATTTGGGCGTCCTTGACATGAAAACGTTTGAGAACCACTGGTTTAAACATTTAGGAAGCATGAAGCCCACCCAGGCACGAATGGCACAGAAAATCGTCCCTGGCATGTGAGGTCTTCAGCGGCCCAAAGTTGTGTTGATTGATTTATTTGTGCAGTCAGTTTGGGGAGTAAATTGTCTCTCCCTTCTGTATTTGGTTCTGTGCCGGTGGTCAATTGGCAAATTGGCCTTGATTAATGGCTTGTCTGCGCCGTGGTTTTGTGAATGGAGTGACGTAATTTTGGGAACCAGTCCGGGGATTCCCATGTCCATTCAGCAGTCTGGTGAGAACAAAGCGATGTTTACTTAAGTGTACACACTTGTGCAATTGTTCTCAGACTTGGGAGATGAAGTAAATTTGTTTGATTATTTGAATTTGATTTAAGAGTTTATTGGTTTATTTGCATTAACATTTGACATGCAATTTCACTCTTTGAGACACTCTTGGGTGTCGTTACTTTATTTAACTCGGCAAACAAATCAAATGTTCAAAATGCTAATTAGGTCTTCAATTTAGGATTGTTCAATTTTAGTTAAACAGAAAAGTTCATCATCATCCTTGTCTTTAACATCTTCATCCAACAACAAGGTTTGGAGATGTAAGCTCCTATAGTTTGCCTGGGAAGGAGAACAGACAAACACATCCAATTCTAAGCTGTAGTGGAGTAGGAGCAGTGGAGTTCAAACCTACCTACCCGATGCAGGAGAGATGTGTCTATCAGGAGAGTCAGCCACACAATGACAATCAGAACTCTGTCCCTTTTTAACAAACATTTCTAATTGATTGATTCAGTGCGGCTGCGCTCGGGGGTGCCTGACACACAGCTGTGTCAGTTCAAACTGAGTGAGGAGATAATTTGGAACATACCTGCCAAGGCTGCCATCACATTATCTGTAGCCGGGGCGGCGGGGGGCCACAGGCCGGGGGGGGTGGGGGGGGGATTATTTTTTAGCTGGAGCATAGATCTGGCTTGTATTCTTTGCATTTTAAAAGGGGCATGTACATTTACAATTGCGTTAAAGGCAAGTTACTGTTTTGGAGGTCAGATAAAAAGGCCAACTCGTTAAAATGTTTAAAATTGCTCCTTGACCAATGACTTCCAAGTGAGATTTCTTTACCCGTGGATCTCTGATACAGGCTATTGGGCAATGGTCACTAACTCCCAGATCAAAGACACCAGAAGCAATAATTGTATCATCCCTATTTGTTAAGTAATACAATTATTCGGCCCCAGATTAACTGACAAAGTAATAAATTCTAAATAATTTTGCATAGAGTAACAGCTTTTATAACTGTGACTGAAAAACGTGATTTAGTCAAAGAAATGGCCTCTCCCCCAGCTCTCGCATTTCTGTCTATTCTAAATTGAAACCATTTAAGGATATTTCAGAATCAGGAACATCTCCCTTTAGCCAAGTTTCACTTAAAATCAATATATCAGGATCTTTAGACGAAGTCTTTCTTTTGCCAATATACTCCTAATATTTAGATGAATTAAAGGTGATATAGGCAAGTTTTCAGCCAAAAATCAACATATTTATCTATCTATATTTGTGGCCTTATTCCCTCTATCTTCCCCTATATTTTGATGCTGAGCTGCTGCCCTGTAGACATACACTCTCCCTTTGTCTCCCTCTATGTGTTTGTATCTGTTTATATCCACTGTTGTTTATGTCGCGGGACGGAAGCGTCGTGTTGGGAGGAGGGTCTGTGTGGGGGGTGACGCAGAGTCTTAGCCAATTGCAGCGCGAGGCTGTGACTGTGTGTTCGACCCAGCAGTATTATAATGAAAACGCAATGCGATTTCATTGCAACTTGCAATGAAATCGCATTGGTGAAACTAAGATATGGGGATAATATTATACTTGCAATTTGCAAGTATAATATTATCCCCATATCTTAGTTTCACCATTGTTCATGTGAAATAGTATGTTTATGATGTAATATGTAAGCCTGTTGAAATTATGAGAATCGCTATGTATAGCGCATGGTTTGGTGGTCCGGCCGGCTTGAAGCTTGCATTCAACCCGTGCTCGCCAACGGTGACAAGCCGTCGCTGATCATCATAGCGATGAATAACCGTGGACAAAGTAGTTCACATGAACGATGCTGTAGTGGCTGGGGCATTTGAGGGGCAATATGTTTTATATGCACGATTACAAATGAAAGATAATTGAATTGAGAGCCAGTGAGTCTGCTCCACTACTTCCTACTTCCTCATTTGCGGGACTCGTCGTGTCAGTCTTGTGATATTGTGATTACGCTACAGTTACCCTTAAAAAAACATGTCAACTCAATGTCATTGTTGTAACTATGATATCGATAGAAATTCATAATTTTTTAATGTCATATTTAGCCATACGAGCGCAATATCCATAGCGTCCCTCCCAGCAGCAACAACAACCCCATAGCCTGAAGTGACCTGGCTCAGCCAATAGAATGACGGGGGGAGGGGGGTGGAGCTAGATTTTAATTTGTTTGGAAACACTCGATCAATTCTGTGTACAAACACTGAAAACTTGCCTATATCACCTTTAAACCCAGACCTTTTCTATTTTTAATGTGGAGTTAATGCAGAGGCTGGGATTGTCTGTACGAGGGATTGGAGTGGAGGTAACTGGATTTTTGTGAATAGTGGGTCTGATTAAGTTGTGGTTATTATTAACTCTATTAGTTAAAGGGGTGCTCAAATAGGGCCTGTTTCCCATTAAGACTGGAATAGGGTTAGGGCTAATTTTGGAGACAGTGTATAGGTATAGGGGAACAGGGGAGACAGTACAAGAATTATGGGGCATTGAGGTTGTATCGTCGAGTGGACAGTAGGGGGCGACAAAGCCTAAGGAGACAGAGTAGAGGGAGGTCAGCGCTCTCAGCACAAAATAATGTTATGCGCTGTGCCAATTTACAGCAGGGCCCTTATGTTTAAAAGGATCCCTGGCTAATAAGACAAATATGCCTTAAAATATTATACTAAGATTATAACTAAGATTTTAAAATAAAAACACGTTACATATTTTATTTTTTTCTGTACATGCTAATAATATGCTGCAGAACACAAGCAGAGTTGTGTTTATAATAGTTTCTTGTGACTGAGTCGGCCACGGGTCACACTTGTATTTCTCTTTTTACACATGTAAAAGGTTTTGCATGAGGAAGGGTCAGATATTTCTAGGTTCTAGTTTCTGCAGGAACTGCAATTCTAGTTGATTATAATATCGCAACAGCAGTTACAATGGGCAGGATATTCTTGATGCCAGCGCCAGTCCTGGACCAAATATGGAGTCATACGTCATAGATGACTCACGTCGAAAATCACTTTCTTGCTTCATACATCCATGTTCATGCCACAGCCTCTGAGACCATTTCAGTTCAAAAAGGAACAAAGCCCTTAAAGACTGTTTATGTGAAGTCAATGATGGCACTGGAGCAACTCAGTGATGTCGTCCGGAGGTGTCAAGCAGTCCAAGATGACGACTACACCACTGAGGATTATGATGTGTTTATGAACACTGGACAGACTTGCATAGAGGAGGGCAACAGTGCTCAGGTACTGAGAATTGTCATGGATGACAAACACAACAACATAGTGAAATGTATGGGCTGGATCCTGCTGCCTCCTTTGATCAAAGTTCTTCTAAGAAAGGAGGACAGGAACATTCCTCACTGCCTGGCCATTCTCAAACACCTGCTGGAGGTCTGCAATCCCAAAGAGCTGCTGATTGGCTTACTGGAGCAGGTTGACGAGGCCCGCCCTGAGAACATAACAGACACCGCCCTCCTCCTATGGAGACCACTACAAGACGTGCTGGGTCGCCTGGGAAGCCGCAAGGCCTCATCTCTGGGCACAGTTCTGTCCACCCTGCTGGAGCAGGCAGCCAAGCTGCCGCTCCCCGGGACCAAAGAGCAGGAAGAAGACGATGACTTCTCCCTGTGCCGCTACTGCACCGTCCTCAGGGACTTCATCAGGCCCTTCGTCTGCGAGGCCGGGCAGAACGTGCTGCGGTCCCGCGGCGAGGCCCCAGGCACGGCTGTGGTGGATGGAGAAGACAAGCCTCTGCCGGTGAAGGAGGATGAGCTGAAGACACAACTGCTCAGGTTCTGTATGAAGAGTCTGAGTGAGCCTCTCATGGGGGTCGTGCTGGCAGATGCAGACAACACCGAGGAGGCCGTGTCTCCCCTCAGGGCCTTTGCCGAAGAGATATTGATCAGTCTGACACAAATCGGGGAGTCTCTCCACAACCTGGTGCTCCGCCCTGTGCTGAAGAGGAGAGCGGTGCCGGGTGATACGGAAGAGGAGGCGCGCTACCCCAAGGTGTCGCTAGCCAGCCTGGCTTATCTTCAGTTTGTCAATCACCTTTCTGCAGATAGCTTCCCCGCTGTGTTCAGCCCTGTGTTTCTCCTACGGTGTAACATGGAACATATAAGCCTGCTGTTGTCCAGCACTGAGGAAACCTGGATTCAGAAAGGACTGGAGTTGTATCGGCAGAGTCTGCTGAGGGTGGAGGACGCCAGTCTCTCTGTGCATCTACTGGACATCAAACTTTTCATCAGTGTCCCACAGAAGCTGTTTAAGATTATGACACTGTGTCCAGCAGGCCATCTGAGAACTAAGGGCCTTCAGGTGTTACAGCTGAGCATCGATAAGTTTGACAATGGGGCCAAGTACAAATTTTTACAGTCTATGCTTAAGATCAGCAACAACCCGGGAGTGGAGGGGTACATCATTAAAAACATCAAAAACCAGATACACTATTCCCTGAAACCAGGAAACAGCAATATGTGGTTCCAGGGGACATACCTCCTCCCCCTGCTGCGCCAGGTGCTGTGTCTCCCTGAAGGATCAGAGACGGACCTCTTACACCACCTGGACAGAGTGATGGAGTCCCTGAACCTCCTGCGCTATTTGGTCATCAAAGACAAAGAGCCAGAGAACCGGACGGGCATCTGGACAGAGCTGTTGAAGATAGAGGAGACCTTCCTGAAGCCCCTGCGTGTTGGTCTGAACATGTCCATAGCTCAGTATGAGTTGGAGCTCAGAAAGAACATGGACAGCAAAGAGACCAACATCCCAGTGGAAAGTTCTGCATTTTCTGTATCTGTTGGTGAAGAGACACTGCCAAACATGACTAAGGACACAAAGATAGAGGCTCTGCGCTCAGCCCTGGACACATTTGACATGATGAAGAGTGTTCTGGTGCGGATAGAAGAACTCATTGGGAAGGACCATTCATGTCCTTAAGGACAAGGAGTGCAATCAAATGAATCAATTCAATTTAATACAAAACATAATCGATTTGAATAAAAAATTATGGATTTTGGAGGAACTTTCTTTACATTCTTAAAAGAAAACACACCTGTGTGAAATGAGGGGCACTCATACATCATATCATACATCACATCATCATACATCACATTCTGTGCTCAACCAATCAAATCATCACAGATGCTCACAATTTTCACATTCTGTCCATAATGTTTGCGTTTACTGCACACACCAAAAGCTGGGCATAAAATTGTCTACAAGCTCACGTGTCGTGATATTTTCACTACTAGAGTCATGTCGAATTCTACATCGCACCACCCGTCTGACTGATATGTCCATATATGGAAATATCTGCATCTGTCAGTCCGAGTCCTTTTATGCCCATGTGGAGATCTCTGTATGTCAGTCCATGTCCTTTTTATACCCATATACAACCGACGTGGTCTGTCTGTCTTGCCCATCCCATTCCTTAAGCCAATTTTAATATACAAGCATTGTGCAAAACAGGTTTGAGTGGTTAATCAGACTAGTCCATTATAAAAATCAATTGGAATGTTACATTGATATATAAAAGCCTGTCTTGTTTTAATCAACTAACTGACTGATCCCATTTCTGTTGTCCATTTTGATCCTCATCTATACTCAAACCACAACATAGATCAAGACACTTGCCACTATATGGATTGATATTCTCTTTCCAGCTCAATTTATTATCCTCATCAGCATCCAGTTTCTTGTAGGACTGGATAGCCTCCACCTGATTACTTTAGAGCCTAGAGGTGACCTCCTTTTTTCCTAAAAGCAATGACTAGTTCCTTTGATTTCCTATGTAAAGCTTTAAGTAATTTGTGTCACACCATTTGACAAGTTCTCACGCTCTCTTCTATAAACAAAGTCATTGCATTATATTAAACCAGAAAGGGAATACTCATCTGTAAATGTTTGTAATATAATAATTGTAAGCTGTTCTTTAACAAGGTTTTCTAATTAAGTTAAATAAATACACACTAAAAGTAACTGTTTATAAGTTAGTTCAAATAATGCATCAACACGGACCAAGGCTTTGGAAATGGATAGGGCAATCTTGAAATCACTATCATAAATTGAATCTACATAATTATAGCTGTATAGCTGCAACTTCAGGATATCAAGTGATTGTGGATAGGCTGGCAGCCTGCAACACTGTGAAACTGGTCCTGGAGAATAACATGGTGTCTATACACCCTCTGCTGGCTGAGGATGAAACACCTAAAATATGGAACTGAGCTGCCAAAAACGAATAATATGACCGACATCTTCAACTTTTCTATAGTCCAAACAAAGTCAGTCATGGCAGATGGCCGCCCACCTAGAGCCGGCTTCTGCTCAGGTTTTTCCACATAAACAAACGCATAAAAAAGACAGTCAGCATATAAATATGTTGTAGTTTTATTTCTGTCCAAGTGTTCATATGGAAACAGTACAGTACAAGTTCACAAAGAGCTGAACATTCTGTCCACCTCTGAGACACAAAGAACATGACAAACTTAACAGACTTTCCTTCTCAGAAACGCAACATCAGGTAACTACTACATCATGGCACAATAAAAGACCTGGACAAAAGCCTAATTCAAACGATTAAATAACAAATTTCCAAGAGGAAAAGCCCGGTTCCTGGCGTAGTTTACCAAGCAGTCTGTTCATGCCCTCTTCCCCATTAATTAAGTGCAACGCTATAGCTGACCCAAAATGCTATACAGTGAAGTGTGCAACATGCAGACCCGTTGGGCTTGTTGCTCTGGTCCTCTTCTACTTGTTCATAAATCGCTTACGCCTATACCTAAACCATCAGATGAAAATAGCCAATCTAGGAGCTCACAACATGAGCTTGTACTTCTTGTACCCTATTTTTGCTGTGTGGGACACCAGGTTCAAAGTGGTTAAAGGTGGCACAGTTTCATAATGATTGTTTGTGCATCACTCAGACCACCGACCACTCTAATGCCTGAAACCAGATGGATTCCTCAGGTATGCCATTTGTTGTGAACATTTAGCCACATTTGATTTCATCTAAGTTGGCAAGCAAATAACTGATAATCCATCCTATATATACACAACCCCACCAACATTTGGACTGTCCAAAGCAAGATGGCCGCCTTGGAAATGGAGACGCAACCACCACTGATACATATGCAGTTTGACTTTGTATGAAATTAATAGTAAAAGAGAGTGTGTCACTGCGTGACAACAATATTAAGTGTCTCACCAAGCTAGCAATACTACTGGACTTGTTCCTATGCAAGAGCCTTTAGCGATCTAGAGCTGCTACTACTCTTCTCCAACTTCGATTCAGTCACACACCCATTATAATAATGTACACATACTCTTGAACGAGCAGCGCAGCGTTTACAAAAGAGACAAAAACATAGGTAAATAAGACAAAACAAAGTAAAAAGTCATATGAATGAAGTCGTAAACGTTAAGTGTATAGAGTAACTGTGGTTGATAAAAAGAAAACTAAAAAGGTTAACTGTGAATGGTACAGTTGTGGCATTGAAGCTCAACCCTCTTTGTCCAAGATGGCTTTCACATCCGCAAATACCTGAATGAAAGAAAAAGTGGAAAAAAATGTAACTGGTCCAACACCAATTTACATAAAACTCTAAAGAATGCGAAATTTGGCAAATTAAACCTATCTTCATATAATTTGTCCTCATAACAGTCTAGAATAGTATATTCTGAAAGAATATTCGTTATTGTGCTTCTACTGAATTGGGCCTATTTAACTGAGAAGAATCCTTGACGTGTGTATTTTAAGATTCTGCCACATACCAGACTGAAATAATGTGCCTTACCCTTGTGCCTAAACTTTTTATTATTTTGTACATTTTTTAAATAGTTCAACTAGCCGGTCTTTGGCATGTTATCAAACCATGCTGTATTTTTCTGAATTTTTGTATAAATAAATAATAAAAAAGCAGCTCTATAAGCTTGTAGATCTATTTTCTCTCTTTTAAAATAGTGCTAAAGGGAAAAAAATATATTAATAACGTTTAGAAGATTTAGAACACTTTCCTGGGGGTCTTTATGTGTGTAATATGTGGTTTTAGATATTATAGATTTTAGCAGTGAGCCCAGTGGTTGAAAAGTGGTGTAGTGGTCCTTTAAGCACTATTTTTTTTAAATGAGAGAAAATAGAAGATCTACAAGCTCACAACACAGTTAAGCTTGTAGAGCTTTCCCTTTAAGTGTCAAAATATCATTGAGCAAGACAATTAACCCGTAATTGCTCCTCGTCCTCTGTAGGCAATGGAATGCTCTTCCACAGGTCTTGAGGGCCGCAACAGAATTTAATTTATGTGAATTTATACAACCCATTTAGACCTGAATTCTAAAAAAGCCTTTCTGAAAAACTTTATTTATTCAAAAGTTTAACAATAAAATAAAAATATGTTGCTATATACTGCACATAGCAACAACTAGCCCAAAAGGGGTTCCCGACCCGTGTTGAAGGGTAAAAAACCCAAAATGGGGTTACAGTCCTAAATGGATTAATACTTTACAATATAGGGTTACAACTATTGTGGTTTGCTTTCACAGCAGTTATGATATTGACTGATATGATATTGACATCCTTCTTAAAAGTGCAAGGGTCTGCTTTGAACATGAAAGTATAAACAAACCATAAACTTCGTCTGGCTTTAACGAATCAATAGGGTTAGCAAATACGGAAGGACAACAGCCATAAGATAAGAAACAGCATTTCCTAATCATGGATATCCTTGAAGACACAGACATGCAGCTCGTTTAGATGGTCGTGTACTCACCTCCTCAACGTTGCGAGAGGCGTCCACGGTGCGTACTTTTCCCTCTTTTGCGTACAGGTCGATTATTGGTCGTGTGGATTGGAGGTAGGTTTGGATCCTGCAGCACAGGAAAATGAGGCTCGTTATTGGGGTCGGCCAGCACTTGGGACTCCAAGGAGCAACAAACTGGGTCAAAAAGACACAAATGCTAGGCTAAATAGGCCAAAAACACACGGGTATACATTACAATGCTAGGCTATATGAGCCACACACAAAAACGTGTACAGAATAGAAAGGCTATAGCTAAATGGGCCAAACAGACACACATACACAATACTAGGCTAAATATGACAAAACGACACAGGACTAAGCGCTAGTAAGCTGCACACTGCACAGCCTTAACTGATCTATGTTTTAAAATGGACTCCTTTACAAACATTTCATGACTCTTCCATTTTTATGCACATTAATTACATAGGATGCATTATGCAGATTAGTTATACTCTCTCTAAGCTATCTTTTAGCTGCATTGATGGGCCTGCACCATCAAGAATTTCACCCATTACTCGTAATTTGATTTGACAATAAAGATTGATTGATCGAGGTACGCAATGCTAGGAGAATAACACAGGCACACAGTGGTTGCTTTGTGATGGGCAAAAGAAAGCAATTAATTAACCAATTTATCGTCAACAGCAGAAGTCAGCCTACGCAAGGGCTATGACCTCAAAGGGCATTTTTTTCCAATTTCAATTGAACATAATACAGTAGAGAAACTAGATTGGTGCTCTGTAGCCAGTGTAATTAAGTCTCGTTTTTTGGAAGTGGGGCACTAGAGTTTAAAAGCAGGATTTGGGCATATAGGGCAACAGTGACTCAGGATGTAGAGTGGCCACCCTGGGAACCAGAAGGTGCCTGGTTCGATTCCTGCCGGCTCCTCCTGCCACCAGTTATGCATGCCAGTGACCGATGAGCAGGTTGGTGCATTCTGTGGTTCCCTCTGCCATTGGCAGGTGAGGCATACATATACACTGCCTTGATTGGTTGGAAGACTACAAAAGGTGCTTACTAGCTTGCAAAGAAGACCAAATCAACAAGGGTTGTTTGCTTGTACATCTGTTATTCTGTGCACTCAACACAATTGTACTACAGAATATAAATTAGGCTGAACTACTTATAACCTACATACTTATTTGACCAGAGTCCCCCAGGGCTCTAAACTAGACTAGGTTCTACACTCAATATCTTCACTGAAAATAGCTCATCTACAAGCTCACAACGGATCAGCTACTTTGAATGTTTTCCCTCAGAATAGAGTGTCGCAGTCCCTCCCCCTTTCAGAACAACGAGTGGCCCAGGAAATTAATCGCAATGCATTTGTCCCATAAGCATTTTGTGCTTTATTTATTTAAAGACCTTTTAAGCGTCGTACGAAGCCAACTCTTGTCGTGACAAATCATGACAACACACACAATATTTTGGACCAAACAAATAATTACAAAGAAGAAAAACAACAAAAAAGGGTTGTAACCTGCCATTTTTTTCTACTTTCTAATTCTTTGTTTGGCCCGAAATATTGTGTGTGTTGTCATGATTTGTCACGACAAGAGTTGGCTTGACTACTCTTCGGTGTGGTGGAACCAGATCAAGTACAAAACAAATACGAGGCACAGGCCATCTCACTAGCAACACTGTTAGCCAGGAAATTAATATTACAAGCCTGGAAATCGGATAAACCTCCGACAGTTGACATGTGGCTAAGGGAGCTGGGAGGAGTGCTGCATATGGAGAAAATTAGATTCACCTTGTCGAAAAAAGAACACCTTTATCTAAAAACCTGGTCGCCCATTATTGAGATGCTTGTTACATTGGACTGAAGTGGTGTAATTCAATGTTGTTTTGCCCTGTAATGTCATCTAATTAATATTTGATATGTGTATACTGTATGTATGTTTGTATTTTCTATGAGGGTACACATGTATGCATATGTCTTCTTTTTCATATCAGAAATGTTTTTTAGAATTTATAGTGATGTTGTTTCTGTCCCCGGAGTGCCGTGTAGTCATCAGCCTTGTCAGTTATAATTTATTGTTTTTGTCTTTTTCTTTGAGTTATGTTTTGTCTCCTTTTATTGTAAGTCTCTTGTTTGTTTGTTTTTTGCTATTTTTTGTCCGATCTGTAATTTTATGGTTAAATCATTACTGAAATGCTTATATGCCAAAAATCATAATAAACAGATGTTTAAAAAAAAGAGTTGGCTTGACTAGGGTCAAACGTAAGATCATTTATCCATACAGCAGGTCAGTACCGTTTCTCCAGACTCTCTCTGTTGTCGTCTGTGCGTCCGCTGCTCTTTCCCCTCTCAAGACATCTGTCAATGCAGACCTGAGAACAAAAGGATGGACCCTGTCCTCAGCATGACACTCTCAACATCACCCAGTATTGTTTCATGCAAAAGACAGAGAAGCCCAATTCATACTTCGTTGCATGCTGTAATCAAAAGCCATAAATCACAGTAATCCACAAAATGCCTCAAATCATCCCAATTGCCATCCAAGGCATAAGAAGAAATTTCACCCTTTTCACATTGGCCTATTATAGCGCCACCAGGAGGCACAACCTGACCTGCCCTGGTGGAGACCTGTGCCCAGAGGGGCACTTTATCTAGTTCATACTTCGTTCCATGCTGTACTCAAAAGCCATAAATCACAGTTATCTGTTATGTTCGTCAAGTATACTTTAGCTCTGCCTCCACATCACCTACCTCGTTGCCACAGTCAAAGAAAAGGACAAATTTGACATGTGCTTTTTCCTCCATGACCCGAGTCCATCCCTGGAGGTTGTCCTCGTTGCGGGGAAAGCCGTCTATAAGGAAACGGAACTTCTGCTCGTTCATCTTCATGGTCTCTTCCATTGCCTGATCATGGACAAACAACAAAAACATTCCTGGAACACTCGCTCGCAAAAGGATCAGGTCTTTTTCCTGCCGTAACAGCTCATCCTACTGTACACACTATATTGCGAACGATACCCAGTGACTGCTAAAAGAATCAAGGCAACTAAACTGGACAATTTATAAGCAACCGTTCTAATGAACAGTTCTTGTTTGTTTTCTCCGTGCCTATTTTCTGCCTTGAGAATTACAGAGGCTGCACTGGAAAATATAAATGAGATGAAAGCTTTAAAAAGAGGCGTGAACGGAGCAGTCGAAAAATAACGGAGGAGAGGCTGTATAATCACGGTCAACATGTTTCGACCAGCAACTGGTCTTCATCAGGGCAATTATGCTGAAAGATTACATGAAAGCTTTGACATCATTTTGGAGGCAAATTCAGGAGTCTCATTTCTCTACACAGCATGGAGACTCATTCGGAGAAAGTGAATTGAAGTGAATTTATATTTTTCCAAATGGTGTGGTTGTACAGTATTTCGGATTGTTTTATAACGTGGTTCACCCCACATAGTGTCTATTACCAATGCTAGTTAGTACTTCTTATCAGTCATTGCTCGTGTCATTCAAGACATGTTTGCAGAGGAGGTGGAGCTCACACATTTTCAATCATATCCGTCTGCCTGCCTGCCTGTCTATGAGCTATAAGCTTGTAGATCTGCTAAAAAAAAATATTAGTTTTTTAATATTCTTTATGGAGGGACAGACAGTAGGCTGACAGGAAATGGGGAGAGATATGGGGGGAAGACATGCAGTAAAGGCCGTCGGGATCGGGAGTCGAACCCGCGGCACACTGCCAGGCTGGATTACCAGCCAAGGTGCCTGGACCACTCAGCCAAGGTGCCTGGACCACCATGGCCCAGGCCGATCTGATATTTTTCAATAGCTAAAGTTTAACATAATGCCTAAAACACCAAAAGGGGTCCCCGCCCAGAATGGGTTAAATGACTCGTACCTTCCTGAGTAGGTTGATGGTGATCTCTACGGGAACGATCTTGCCTTCCTTGATATGGTTGTCAATGAGCTGGCCGAACTCCGAACCTTCTCTGCTTCGCTCTGCCCTCAATAAGTCTCCAGCTGACAGATGAGTGTAACTGTAGCCCTATGAGAGAGAGAGAGAGAGAGAGAGAGAGAGAGAGAGAGAGAGATCTTTATTGACTGACCTGCAAATATGTGATGGACAGAACCTCAACATCGGGTTCACATCAACAACTGAGATGTGGCTATCATGAATAGCAAATATATATGATTAGCATTCAATCAGTGTTTGATGTTCTACTAGACTACTACTGACACTGAAAGTCAGGCAGTGGGGAAATGCACATGTGGCTAAATTTATCTCAGCCAGGGCCTAAGAAGCTATAGGACAATCCTTGTATGCTGAATGAATGGAGTACTCTATACATGCCCTAGGTAAGTAGCTGCCATTCCAGCTCAACCTGTGGCCAACAGGATGGCAATTCAAAAAGCAGGGGAGAGGCTACAACCAGTTATGAGGCCTGAAGGTCATTGAATCTCTCGTTCTCTCACCCACCCACGCACACACATTCATCAAAATAGCATGCCAGCCAGAGCCATTGAAGCTGTTCGAACCTCCCATAGCGTCACACACTTTTGATGTGTCTGACTTTCAGGACCAGGCTAACATCAAAGGAACATGTTTCAGTACTTCATAATTCATAGTGCATGGCATTTATATTCTAATGATGAAGAACAAATAAAAAGTCAAGAATGATAGGCAAGATTAAGCAAATTATACTGTATTAAGAAGACTGTATTAAGAACGCTCCAAAAGCTTCATCCCCATGGAAATGGTGTGTCCCTACTTAGTACTGACTGAAAATAACCCATCAAGCTTTTTATCTCTGGAACTTCCAGACATGGTCATGCAGTTTATGTATCAGGTGTGATATCTACCTGACCACGTATATGTTCAAAAGGCAATCCTACAGTAACATGCACGCTTATTACGTAACAGGAACAGCCCATACGAGTCACCGATATGATTGCCACATAGACAATAATGTCAATAGGCCCCGAGTATAGAAATCACATCATACTTCTTTTAATATGAATAGTATTTAACCAGCAGTGGTGGAACGAGTACTAGAATAATAGAATATATCCTACTCAAGAATAAGTTCTACACTTACATTATTTTACTTGTGTAGAATAAGTGAGATTACATACTTAGTTAAGGACATTGAAATATCCATTGTTTGAGTATAAAAATATAACCAAACGGATATGGATTCATCCATAACATAACACTGGGGATTTTACGGTATACCAACCAATGAATGTGAATGTGATCAGACCAACTTTTTAACAATTGAAACAGTTATGAGGGGGGGGATTACACTATATGATTATGTTGTAACTTAACTATAGACTAGGCTATATAATAGTACATACTTCATTCAAAAATCGGTCAACTTCAAGTAGATTGATTTTAGAAGCAAAAAGCACAGGCACGTGACATAAAAAGTGGTCAGTAACAATAACTACTTTCCAGCTGTATTTGGTTTAATGACAAGTCAGTTAATTTTGGGCATGAGCATTCTGTTCCACCACTGCCCAGAACACTAGCACAGTTGGCAGAGTTGGTGAATGTCACCGTTTATGCGTCAGTCGTCCGACGGTGTTTCGCACCAAAAATACCCGAGCTACAATCTCACAGCGCGTCACTGATGCGATGCTTTGTGAGCTTGTAGATCGGGTATCTTCGGCGCGCGACACCGTCGAACGACTGGGCATAACATTAAGGTATATACCGATATACAACAGGCTAAGTTAGCGACATGGGCTAGCAGCTACAGCTAACGCCAGTGGGTTCATTTTAGAGGACAATCTGAAGTCGATATAACGTAATAATCCCAACAGGAGGCTCAATAATAACGACACACACTTCAGAACGTCCACTTTCCGTCTACGAGACGCTTTTCTGGTTATATCCTCCGTTTCATCTCATCTCTCTCCTCCTCACCTCCACGATCCTGGAGCATTGGGTCCCCTTCCCGGCGCCGGGCCCCCCGAGAACAAACACGACCTGCGGCTTCTTCATCATCCTCAACGCGCTCTGGGTGACAGTGCACAGCAGACGGACCAACATACACCGTGGGAGTGGAACACACACACAGACACAGACACACACACCGGCGGGGAGGACCGCAGCACGGTAGCCCGTCAATGTGGAACGGCGGACTGACTGTGCAGACTGAACGGTCCGGGTGAATGAAATGAATGCGTGTCAGTAGGAACTAGGAAGAAGTGAAGTGAATAGGAATACACAGGCGCGGCGGGCACACTACTTCCGCTGTTGACCTCGCGGACCAATGGGGATGTCGACGGGGCGTGGTTCTGTATTTGTGAACCACGCCTACTTGTGTATATTATATTTATTTATTTTGTATTAAAGAAGCACTCTGCACTGCACATTTTCAACCTCATCTTCATATAATTGCCCCTCTGCCTCCTCCTCACTAGTGCTCACATATAAGATGGCACCATTTCTGTCTACTCACGCTGTGTGTGTAATTGTGTATCATTGGTGGGCTTCAGAAACCTGCCTAACAAAATATCATCAAGTGAGATTCCAGGGGCCTGGGCCGTGGCTCAGCGGTCCGGCCGGTAGTCCGAGTCTGGCAGTGTGCTGCGGGTTCGACTCCCGATCACGACGGCCTTTACTGCATCTCTCTCCCCCATTTCCTGTCAGCATACTGTCTGTCACTCTATAAAAAATATAAAATAAAGGCGAAAGCCTTTATTTTCCAGGAAAATATAGAAACTACATGCAGCCTTTCTCTTTGGGTGCGTATAGTGTTAAAGTTAGCACACTGAAGCCATTGCCAATAAATTAATAAATGTCAATAAATGAGCTTATATTTAATGAGCATTAATGTGCAGGTTTAGTGGTGGTATACAAGCCTACTGATGATTCTTTAACAGAAACAATAAATAGGCTAAAAAACATACTTGGGGTTATAACATGGACACAACAACAACAAAGTTAACAAAGTTAGTGTTTTTCAAATGATGCTTTAATACTGTCTGATGAAAAGTCTTATAGACCGAAACGTTGTGATTTCTACTGTTTAGCTGTACGCTTGCCTTAGGCTTAGACTCCGAGGCTTAGACTGAGGCTTAGACCATAGTACGTGTTCAATAAAAAACAACAACTTTAAATTATTTATTTCAATTGAAAAACATGGGAAAAGAGAAGGGAACCTGCACACTCATATGCTCCAAAAGATAAGGCTCGAAACGTCGTCAATTCCCTTCTCTATATGTCACTTTTTGAACCCAGCACCTCCACGAAGTGATGTGCGTATTTTACTATAGTTTCTAATTGAAAAACATGACAATATGTACAATAGCCTAAAATAATCATTGGCAGCATCACTCCTGAGTCCTGAATGATGCAGAGGTCGGGTGACACCCCACCCTGGTCCCGCCCCGCCCATCCCCCCTCCCCTCCCCGCCTGCTCTAGCAGCATCAGCACCCGACTCTATCTGAACAACGCCGAGCAAAACATATTCTCTCTACTCTACTACAAGACCAACAAGATCGACGACGGCGTTATTATAATATAAGTAATAGCCTATAATATACACTACATAATGGCTATATAGGCGACTCATCATCACCGAGGGACGGGTGTGGATGGATCATTCACCATCTTGTGGTTGTTTTTAATTTTGCGTTTTCATCCACGATGCACCATTCATGCATCCTTCTTTACGCACCTGAAGAACGGAGCCCCGCTGCTAGGAAAACGCTCCATTACAGCTGATTTGCGTCTCGGGTGATGAGGGCTCGCTCTCGTCGTGCAGCCTAGCCGATATACGCTGAAATCCCGTGCGTGTGTGCGGGCCAAGAAGACGGTATAGGTTAAAGGTATAGTGCTCTTATTAGCCTGTCAGGATCGTCTCTGCACAGATGTAGGCTAAAAAGGCAAGCCGTATACGGTCCAAACAAAGACATCATCCAGCCCCACACTGACGCACCGATAGCTGCCCTGCCTGCACGTCGCCGCTTGACATGACAACACAGAGCCGACGACACCGGATCAGCAGGATCAAGGGGCACCGACGTTCGGCCGGCCGCGTGGACTCGACATTAAGGAATAAAGGAGCCGTCAGACCAGGCGTGGTGGGGAAGCAGCAGCCCAGGGGAGGCCGGATTGCAGCTTCTGGGGACAAACACCAAGGGCAGTGCGGCAGTCAGCAGACAGCACGGGGAACGGAGGCTGCAGAGGACTGGGATACCTTCCATCCGCTCCACATATGACTCTGGATGTTTTTCATATCTGATCGAATGGTGGCTATGGGTTTAGGCTACTTTAAGAGTGATGCAGTTATTTTTTCTGTCTCTCCCTCACACCCAAACGGTGATTATGGCCAATTAAACTGATCTGCTCTTCAAGGCAAGGGTGGAACCCGAAGGCGACTGATGTGATGGACATACGGGTCAGGTGTCATTGGTTCCCCCTGTCTCCGGTTCTGCTTACTCTGCTACTCGCCAGCACGATGGGCTGCCTTCAGAGCATCGCGTGCAAGCCTCGAATCAGACGGGAGAACATCGTGGTGTACGAGGTGTCGGCATCCATTGACCAGTGTCCGACCATCATCGAGGAGAACTCGCCCATCGTCCTGCGTTACAAGACGCCTTACTTCAGGGCCTCGGCGGGCATCGTGATGCCACCGGTTCCCCGGCATGAGACCTGGGTGGTGGGGTGGATCCAAGCTTGTACCCAGATGGAGTTCTACAACACCTATGGGGACATCGGCATGTAAGTTCTGATCTGGGATGTTGTTTGTGACAGGACAGGAGCATGCAGTGCAGTGTCCACGATAAGAGATATACTCTTATTATAGCACACTAGAGGCGGGGATATTTCAGGGATACAACAGAATCACGTGTAGAGTTGTGGTTTTACAGGTATAGGAAGTGTCATGATCACGTCTCTTTTCACATAAGGCAAATAAGGCAGAGGTGCAATGCACATCAGTCCTTTTAGAGGTGCCGGACAAAATTGTTGTCTTAAAATGTATTGTAATACAAGTATTGTAATACAAACGTGTGTGTGTGTGTGTGTGTGTGTGTGTGTGTGTGTGTTCGCGCACAGGCGTATGTGCACATACAGAATGTTTGCATATACACACACACACACACACACACACACACATTCTTGTTGACACCACTTATTGTGGTTAAAACTGATTCTGATTCTGGAACCACCACACACACACACTGGGAGGTGGTTATTAGTCAGTGACTCTCTCAGTCCTCTCTCTCTGCCCGCTACTGCAGGTCCAGCTGGGAATTACCGGAGCTGCGCGAGGGCCGGGTCAAGGCCATCAGCGACTCGGACGGTGTCAGCTACCCCTGGTACGGCAACACCACCGAGACGGTCACACTGACGGGGCCCACGTCCAAGCCGTCGCGTCTGACTGTCAGCATGAACGATAACTTCTACCCCAGTGTGACCTGGGCCGTGCCCATCAGCAACAGCAACACGCCCATGTTGACGCACATCACCCGAGACCAGAGCTTCATCACCTGGCTGGTGGCCATGAACTCCGTCACCAAGGTAGGACGAGAGCCCGACCCATGCTGCGTTCTTGGGTCCGATGACCGCATCCCCATTTTGGAGAGTCAGACTACTGGTTAGTGATGTTTTGAACGGCATTCTGTCAAAAAGGACAAATTCCATTCTAATCAGAATTAATAATCTATAAGCTCACAGAGCGACACATTGTGAGCTTGTAGATGTGGCATTGATGAGACATGATGAGACATGGCCAATATTGATTGATGTAAAAAAAGAAAGGGAAAAAAAGAAGAAAAACCATGACACTACGGCATTGCCGGTACTGATGTCATCAAAAAAGTCAAATATTGGCTGATATAAAGCACATCTAAAGTGATATTACCATTGTAATGCAGCAGTAAGACTGACAAGGCGACAGGACTCAGCGCCTATTCAGCATCCTGATAGCCAGGCTGTGGACACTGTCGCTTAGTCTGTTTGTTCAGCATTTGATACAACAGTATAGCCTGCCTGACGTGAACAGATTGTGCCTGCATGGGGTGGTGAGTCTCTCTGACTGACATGGTTCCAGGGGCTCCCCAACCCAGATAACATTGCATCAAAATCAGTTCAACCCTGTTTTATACTTTATACCTGTAGATCGAAGAAGAATCTTTAAAATGACACACATTTTCTCTCGTGGGTGTTGCAGGCACAAAATGGCTTCAGATGAGGGCCTACAGCCAAAAATATATCAATTTGGGTCCTTGGCATGAAATTGTTTTAGATTTAGAACCTATACTGTATAACTGCAACACTGCAGCCCGCTTTCTTTGAAAACTAAGTAATACTCAGGCATTTACTGCATTTACTGGTGGAGTAATGCAGTTAGCAGATCAAATGACACATGTAAGACATGTGTCATCTGTTTCTAAACCTTTTTAATTTCAAGGACCCCCAGACCCAGTTTGTTACTGTATGCATTACGCCACACACTCGGATTGGATACCATTTTTATCTGTGATACTCCCCAGTCTACACTGTAATATCATCAGTGAAGTTACAGACGCGTAGTAAGCGTCCATATGGATCCTGGGTGGTCCCCGGACCTCACATTGACAACCAGTGGAATAGAGAGGACACAAAGGATGCAGAGCTGGAGGTGTTGTGTGAAACACAGGGCCTAGTTCTAGTCATGAAGTTAAAATAGACCGTGCCTCTAATGCCAAAGCTGTACACCGACTGCCACGTATCATATATTGTTTCTGAGTGTCGGGTGGATTCGTGGAAACCTCATATGTCCAAAACTATTACTTTTCAGAATGAAACCGGCAAAAGTAGCACATTGACATGCTCAAAATGCATTGCTTCTAGCTTCCAGATCTGCAATTTGTCATTTTCAATGTTTTTTTTATTGAGTTTCTCACATTTCACATTTGTTCAGTTGCAGTATACAGTATGTATAGAACCACCCGTTTTGTTTTACATTTTTTAACATAACATTACTTTTTGGACAGAATCTGCAGGAGTAATATAAATAAAAGTCAAAAGTCGGCCTCCTGGTGGTGCTATAACAGGCCATTCTGGAAAATGTGGGGCAGAGGTTCATCGTTGGCATCCAGGGAGTGTGCGCGCAAAATTTGGCATCAACCGGGTTAACGGTGCCGGAGATTAGCTGGTAACAGACGGACAGACACACACACACACACACACACACACACACACACACACACACACACACACACACACACATACACAGCACACAAACATACTACACAAAAAGTTAGAATACGGAGATAGGAGGTTTCCGCGGGACAGCGACGACATATCAAATATACTAACATTACAGAAAAAAGAGAGGAAGGAGCGCATCTGTTTGGCGCCTGATGGAGGGGAAAGGAACTTGTTGGAATAACGTGTTCATTCCACGCGCTACATCCAACCAGGGAAACTCAAAGGAGCGACTTGGACACTCATGCATGAGTTCAAGGGGACCGTACCTATGTTCCCTCAGCCCTATGTTCCCTCGGGTCCGCGTCAATATGCCGACGGTCCGATCGACAACCTACCTCAAACCCTCACCCTAACCCTAACCTCCCCCGGGGCAAACACCTAAACCTAACCACCCACCCTCTCCCGACCCCCAGCGCACCTCGGACCAATGCTCCTTCTGAGGGAACATAGGGCTGAGGGAACATATGGCTGAGGGAACATAGGTATGACCCCGAGTTGGAGTCCGTTGGGGTTGGCGGAGGGTGTGTAGAGCCCAGGATCACATTAGATAATTGACACAGGGGTGAAAAATGGGTTACAAAATCGTGGGATTAGAAGAAAAAATAGAGTGCCTTGGTCTCGTCTTTTTTGTGGGGCGCTAGCCCCTCCTATGTCCAGCTTTGAGGTTGTGTGTAAACACAAACATTAGCCTAACATTAAATGCCATTGACAAACATTGAAGACGAAGATGAGGACGCAAATTCTATTTATACTAACGTTACACTTTCCTCTCTCTCGTCCCCCAGGAGCGCATCGTGCTGCAGACGGTGCGGTGGCGGATGCGTGTAGACATTGCCGTGGACCCAGATATGCCGCTGGGCTCACGGGCCTCGCTGGTGGGCCGGCCGCATCAGGAGCAGCCCCACATCCTCAACTACCAGGAACCCATCCCGCCAAATGCACTAGGGAGACCCAACGCCAATGACGCCCAGGTGCTAATGTGGAGGCCACGGAGAGGGGCACCGCTAGTGGTCATACCGCCAAAATAAAAGGGTGTCAACCTGCAAAAAAAGAAATATATATATATATACATATATATATATATATATATACATACAAACTTTGAGAGAGAGAAAGGTTGTTTTGGGGGAACGAAGGTATAATGAAAGTGCTGTAGCCTACCGGAGAGGAGGGGAATGAAGTTCCCTACTGAGCTCCAAGAAGACGACAGAGGCTCATTATTAAATTAAAATTAAGCGAGGTTTCATGATGTAAGCCCACTGAGAACTGTTTCTAAATACAAGCTGAGCCCTACGCCACGCCGATGCTTGTTTGGCCCCGGACTGATTTTTGAACTACAATAGAATTGAGCCTGCCTTTTGACCAGGAAAAAAAGAACACTGTTTTTTAGAAGTTCCAATGAAATTTAAGAGAACTGCTTCCTGCATTATGTAGATCTTATTGCATGAAAGAGAGTGAGAGAGAAATCTTTACAAGGCACAAAATAGCATTTATTTTATACATCTTGTTATCGGAAGACATTTTGACTGGAAATAATCTTGTGTCACATCCATGCAAGCTGGACAAAAGCTCCTCAGTGCCAATTCTGGACGATAATTATATGAATCTTCTGTTAGGTTAAGATAAAAACTCACACGCAACCAGATTGTATTTAGATCACCCACTTGGTATAAAGGTAAAAAAAAAAAAAAGAAGAAGAAAAAAGATATAGTGTTCTCTGGAATTTACTGGAATGAATGTCTGTACAGAAATTCAATTTTCTGTGGATCTATTGCAACGTTTTTTTGGCTGATAAACTAATTTGTTTGAATTCATGGACCACATATCTTCATCGCTAGCTTGTAATGCCCCAGACCTCATAATACAGCAGATATTCTATTATTTTGACTGACAGGCTATGAGAGGTGAGAGGTTGAAACGTTGAATAAATGCAGCTGACAGAAAAAGTTATTTTTCAATCAATCACGTTAAGTGCCAAATAGTTCAATTGGAACATTGCCATACCACTGCAGTGACAGAAAGGCATAAGAGGCTCATAAGATATGAATTAGGGTCACACAAATCATTACAGAGGGCTGAAATCTACTTCGAACATAGCCATACTACAGGTATGGTTTTACATTATTGATTTGAAATGGAGCCAAAGGCTATATTTTACATGGCAGTGGTCACACTTGTGTGTTTTAGAATAGACCCACAAGGTGTGACAGGCTGATATACAGTAAATTGAATCGTATCAATTTGTAATGGAGCCATAGTTTATGGAGGAAGTGCAACTTTTGATGTGCTTACATTCAAAGTAGGACAAATATATTTTCTTAATAGCACTTGAATTTGGTTCAGTCTGGGATAAGGTCAGGACATCCTCATTTTATTTATAAAAGATTACTTTATTCAAACCCTTGAGTGATATAAAATGAACCCTCATTACAATAGAAGGGTACAGTTTTGCACTTTGAATGTTGAAGTAAAATCTGACGCTTGTACTGTAGCTGCTGCAAGCTACAACAGCTACAAATACACTGTGTAGGCTAACTTTGCATCTTTGAATCTTTTGCCTCTGCCCATGTGAATGCACCATTAGTTGATTGAGGCTAGGATTAACATTTGCAACTCTCAAGGTGTTTTTTAGAGGAAAACGTACATATGTTTTTGTTTGTTAAAATAATTTCACTTACACCCACTTCAACTTAACATATTTACATTTGTATAATATTGTATTGTGGAGTGAGCGCAGAGAAGATGGGTGACATTCCACAATCAAACTCATAACATTATGCTGCTCATTACACCATCCGTTTGAACCACCAGGGAACCTCCGTTATGATCCATTCTTAATCAATTGCCTGGGGTAGGTGCTGTTTGCTCCACGGGTGATCAAAAATGATTGAGCTTGTGGTACAGTCAGGAGATTCTATTGACGTTTCCGTTTAATCACATTTTCCCTTCATAAGGCAGTGCTCGAGAAACATTGATTTGGTAGGTTTCATGTCCTACCTATCAGGGTCCTACATTTTCAATTCATCAGAACATAGACTTACAAATATACACTTCTATAAAAAACAGGAAATCATCATTAAAGAAAAGTTAAATCATACTTGAAGCGAGGGGCACTCTTATCATCATACATCACATTCCGTGCTCAGCCAATTAGCTGAGCACATTACGTGCTCATACACAAACACAGAAAGTGTGCTCATACACACAAAAACACAAAGCTGTGCATAGGAGGGGCTAGCAAAAAAGGGAAAAACATTTACAGTATGGGGAAAACAGAGGGGGGGTACTTTGACTTTTTTGTTTTGTTTACAGGTGCCAGCTGTCCGTAGGTGCTGTTAGATAGTGGTTTTGAAGGAGTCTATGGATTCACATTTCTTAATGGCTGTTGGTAGGGCGTTCCACATGAATTTAATCCCTTGTTTGAGCGGAATCTGGTGGTTTGTTTAACTCCCTCAGTCCCTCTGCTGTTGTGATTGTGGATTCTGTTGACATTAAGGAAGTATTTTGACAGGTACAATTACATGGGTATCTTGGTGGTGTAGCGAATCGCAGGCCCGTAGACTATGCAGGCCCATTGCAAGTTGCTGTACTATGTCAACAACGCAAAGCCATTCCAGCCTATCAAATGGGAAAGGGTGAGGTGGGCTGACCAGTTTGATTTGGGAAGTCTGGAGCCTAGTTTTAAGGGCCTTTGAGGTGCTGTAGTACCAAGAGGTGCATGCATAGTCGAAGAAACCTTGTATGAGGGCTCCTGGCTCCTGTTAAGGTCTTCACAATGTTTTTGTTGACCAGTGAGGAGATCCTGTACAGGAATCTACAGATATTTCATTGTTGGCCACTGGCCATTTTATCACAGGAAAGATTTGCCTCCAGGATGGAACCTAAGTAGTAATTTAATCTTCTTGTGTGATAATCTTGTCACCCACTTTAACTGAGAAGCCGTCGGCATTGCTGAGATTACTATTTGATTCAGAGCTGAGGGCCTTTTCAAAATGCAGTTTGTTCCTGTCTGAGACCAGCAGTGCAGAGTCATCTGCGAACAATTTGCAGTCACAGACTGCAAACCATCTGTTCTCTCCCCCCTCCAACAAGGGCAGAATCTCCCCCTCCAGGTAGGATTGAATCGTCACTGATGTGCTATCAAAACCAATGGCTTTAAGCTTATTAATCAGTATTAATTATATGTTAATAGTATTATATGGAGTGGTTTACATCACTGGATTGGAGAGCAATTGATCCGTTGGACGTATTGATAGTGAAATGGTTACCATCAGGATGCCACATTGGTCCTGATTACTTAAGTTAATTGTTCATCTGTTCATTTACTTTTAAATGTAAAGATCACACCTGCGTGAAGTGAGGGGCGCTCTTATCATCGTACATCATCATACATCATCTCATTCCGGCAGAATTCAGAGTTTGCATCCTCACCTTCGTCTTCAATGTTTGAACTCAAAACTGGCAATGGCATTCAATGTGTGTGTTGGGACGAATGCTCAAAGCTGGCCATTCATTATCAATGGCATTTAATGTTTGTGTTGGGACAAACACTCAAAACTGGCCATTCAGAATCATTATCAATGGCATTCAATGTTTTTTGTTAGGACAAATTAATGTTTGTGTTTACACACACCCTCAAAGCTGGACATAGTCGGGGCTAGTGCCCCTCAAAAAGTAAAAGGAGCAGATCTACAATCTCAAAACGCAAGCTTGTCGATCTGCACATTTTATGTGATGCTGTAGTATGGTCAATACAAAAAGTTACAAAAAGTTAACATATGGAGATAGGAGGTTCCCGCCCCGACAGCAACGCGAAGGTATCTCTGTATTGTGGTCATGACTCATGATGGGTCCAGGGATCATCCTGGTCCCTGTCCAAGTTCCCGTCTGCCAGTCCACACGAAATTCATGTCACATGACTGATGTACCATCTGTCTGTGTCACTCTCCAGGTCCATATCTCACCTTCCTTGCTGTCTATCTTTTCTGTTGCTCCATGTCCTCAGATATACCTCCACTCCAGTACCCATACTATCACATCTTGTTAGCAGTGTCATGCTAAGGAAGTGTAGCCTAAGTGATATTTCTTAGTTTTTAGTTAAAACTCTATCTGATAGTAATCATTGCTATAGACTGAGGGTATGCGCATGCATAAAGTGAGTGGCAAATTGAGTGGAAAAGTGAATGGCAAAGCGAGTTTAACGTTGTTTAATGCAATCAGATCAGTCTTTTCTGGTTTTGATGTATATAAGTCGTTTCATGCCACTCTTCTTCCAGGTATGATGATGTCACACATACCATCTATAGATAGTGTTTGTTCTCCCCGACTCTTAAGCTCTTTAATAAACAGAAAATTCATTTTCAGATGAGTTACCAATTTAATCCAATCAGGAGAGAGTAGGCTACACATTTATCAGCTTCAGTTTTATTGTGTTTCATTTCTAACTTTATCTGCTTAGTTCTTTTTGTCACCACTTTCTGATGTAACTTTTTTTTAATCCAGTAACCTGTATGAGATCTCTCTCCTGATTGAATAAACTTGGTATCCCGATCCCCAGTTACTGAACAAACACTATAGCAATGCTTGATCTGAGAATATAGAGCTATTTAACACTTACTAATCACGTACTGCAACTTTAACTCTCGAGTGTACAAATGTAACATTTATAATTTTATAAATTATCAACAGTCACAAATTGATAAAGTAACAAGAAGAAAAACAAAGAAAACAAGAAAGCCAACCGTTTTCCTGACCTGACCTAATTCTGACTATATCCATATACGAATGGCTTGGTTATTTTGGGATAAAATGTCGGGTTGCTTCAATGTCAAATAAGTGTTACGATTATTCAGTTGGTCTACCTTTTGTCAAGGCAGCCAAGCCCATTCATCCATCTGTTGCTATAGAGACCAGTTCGCCAGTTTTATTCTGAGCTCAGTGCATCTGACACCATTGAAGCAAAATATTCATGGACTGTGTGAGTGAGTGAGTGAGTAAGTGAGTGAGTGTGAGAGAGAGAGAGAGAGAGAGAGAGAGAGAGAGAATGAGGGCAGCAGAGGGAGGCATGGGACTCACATTAAACATTCATCCCACTTTGAATCAAGAAGAAAGCACCTTCAGATCTTTCGACATAACAGACATTTCAAAATTAATTTATTCATGCTTTATCCTTTTTTCTTCATTAAAGCATTTTACAACTAGAACTGCAATAACTGCATTGTGTACAGTACATTCAAGGTCAAAGAATTCCCTTCTCTTTTAATCTCTCACATTAGAAAAATACATTCAGCATCTTTCAGTAGAACCAATCCCACCTCAATGCAGCAAACATGCAGTTCCTCATTGTGCCAGTAGATGGAGTAGTCTGCCTGAAATGTTGGCAGTTTTCTGGTCTTCGAGACAGGCACTACATTCTTCTGTACAATGTACCTCAGTACCAAATATAGCTCAAACTTCAATACTCATTCATAAATACACATAAAATACCATTTTCCCAAACCCCACAAAATATAAATATGTGTTTATAAAACTATAAAAATAAGTCATGAGACTTCATCTGTGGAGTGTGTGGAATCCACTTGGCCCCATGAGGCCAAATCACATACTCGTTTACGGCGCTCACCGAAAGCTGCAGGGTAAAGCCTGATCTATACTTCGTGGCACTACAGTGTCACGTGCCATAAATAGCCTGCCTAGATATTTTGGCACAGTCCTGTACCTACAGTATACAGTCTTTTACAGTATGTTGTCTCTATCGGGTGGATAGCCTCATGTCCAAAATTGTTACCTTTCAGGGTCAAAATTCTAGAATATCAGATCGACAAGCTCATACTCTATGAGCTTGTCATTCATCATATTACAGCATCACACAAAAGTATCAAAAGTAGCAGATCCACAAGCTCGAAATGTGGCGCAAAGAGGTTTGAGTATGAGCTTGTCGATAGAGACAACATACTGTAAGGCATTAATTTACGAAAAAACACAAAAAGTTCAAATAAGGAGAATAGATACGAGGTCTGCCCGACAGCAACAATCAATGTCATGGGCAGTCTGTGTGTTATGCTGCTTTCACACTAGCAGCGACTGACAGTGACAGACATATGAAGTTAAACACAAAAGGTTTCAAGACACATGTCCCTGCGCGATGGGCATGACACGCCACTACAAAAACAAAAGTTGAGCTGGCTTCAACTTTTTACGATGCTCCACCAATGACGCAGTGAAGAGTCAATCAACCATATTATTTCATGATTCCTGCTCCGTTATGGGAATGGAAGAAAAACAAATATTGTGTTAACCATTTCCCTGTGCTATTTATTTATCCCCAGCCTTTTCATCCATGCAGTGTGGCTTGAGCAATACTTTTAACAAAGACCACACTTGATGGCTTTTTAAGCTTTTGTCGCCGCTAGCACAAACACAGCATCAGTCTCACTGCACTTTTAGTGCCATTACACTATCATTATCTATCCTCCATTTGAATGTCACAGTCAGTAACAATAGTAAACATATGAAATGTCCACATGACCTCCATCTCTTGTGCAAATCAGCATTGTTACAGGACAGACATGCTGTGCACATTGTCCGGCTGTGTTTCTACGGTGGTTTGACAAATATATCACCCTCCGTGTATTCTAGTCTTTTCTCCAAAGTCAATTACTGCTCTCTCACTTCACGGATCGCTGCTCTGTCCTTCTCCTCAGGAGGTAGTTAACGCTTGAACCCACGTTCTGTGCTGGTGGTCTATACTTTGGTGGTGCTGAGAACAAGCTTGCGCTCGTAGCTGTAGATAAACGTTGCAGCAATGACCAGCATCGCTCCTAGGAAGAAAACGCTGTGGAAAATAACAGAGAAATGCGTTCATGTTTAACCACGTAAGCCGTATTTTCTGTGTGTGTGTGTGTGTGTGTGTGTGTGTGTGTGTGTGTGTGTTGTAGTCGCAGCCATGTGTTTACCTAGTGGGATCAAAGTCTTTCAACAAGAAGTATGAAATGACCGTGGACAAGATGATGGACACGGAGGTAGCGAACCCTTTGAGGATGTTGTCGGCGTATTTAATGACCGCTGCAACTACCAAACCGCCTAGAGCCTGTCCATATGCAACACAAAGAACAACACACTGCGTTGGAATATATTCATCACACACACAAACACACACACACACACACACACACACACACACACACACAACTTGTGAGGACTTTAACATTTTAAGACAGGAATTTTCTCCGGCACCTCTAAACTTTAAGGACTGGTGTGCATTGCACCTCTGCCCCTTATGTGATCATGACACTTCCTACCTGTAAAACCACGACTGTACACGTAATTCTGTTGTATCCCTGAAATATCCCCGCCTCTACCACCCTGCCTCCATCATACACCATCATGCCTGTGAAGCCAAACACCAAGCCAAACAACCCTGGAATAGAGAGAAACAGAGAACGAGAGAGAAAATAACATGGGCTTTCAGTTGACATGAAGACAAAACACACACAACTAATCACTCAAGGACATAACAAAGGAGACTTCACTCTGCTGTTAGGCACTCGATAAGCTCAAACCTCTTGAAAAGTTGAAGTGTAAGCAAATTGACTTAGAACACAGATACGCATGCGTACTATGCAAATAAATAAGATATGCCGCTGTTACTCACCGAGCTGAATGTTGCGGATCCACACGCTCTGTTTGGTCTCCTTGAGGATCTTCTCAAAGTAAACGCCAGCGAAGCCGCTGGAGATGCAGGCTATGAGCACGGCCATAACCCCAATGAACTGGGTGCCTGCGGACAGCGCCTTCTGCTCAGAGTTGCCAATAGAGTCTGTGGGCCACTGTGGTTTGTAAAGGAAACGCATGCTATTACTCCAGGACCAAAATGTACACAAAATAGGTTGAGAGTTGAGACACACTTAAGGCATTGTGAATAAATACAGCACATAAATACACAGTACTGTACGTAAACACATTCTGGTGTGGAGAAACAATCCCCAATAGTCTTGGGAATATGTATAGAATTAGTTTTTGTAATTTGTGCGGATTATTGTTCACGGTCAGAGATTTTTATACCAGCAAAGTTAACCTGCTTTTTGTTAACTTTTGGTCATACTTTTGGAATTCACAGAATTCTGTTCCAAGTGGATTCCTCGAGACTCGCGTCAGTGCAACCACACCTTTCTGATTTGTACTGTTTCTGTCTCATACGAACAGCAGACGCCTGTATTGTGAGTGGATGGAATGTGTTCAGTACCTGGACCAGTGCCACACCGGCCATTAGAATGACCAAGGAGAGCCACTGGTACTGGCCCAGCCTCTTCCCCAGCATGGAGACTGAGAACAGTGCTGTGGTGAGGATCTTCAGCTGATATGTCACCTGTAAGGGTCACACGTACATCACACACACACATAGATTAGAAACAACGGGACAGTTCGCTCGCTTTAAACACAGCAGTAGAAAGACATGAGGTCATCATAATATACACAGTGTCACAATCCTCGTCAAACTTGTGCCCAATTCTAACCCTAACCGCAACCTGAATTTTTTACTGTAGTCAGAAGCTTAAACGGTTTTCTTTTTGAGGGTCGCTAGCCCCTCCTATATACAGTACAGCTTTAATGTTTGTCTTTCAACGATGCTTGTTTAAGAAAACGCCATAGACAATAAAGAGAAATGTAATGTTGACTTAACAAACATTAGCACCCGTTGCTTAAACAAACATTATGTTGTAATTGATGTTGTAAGATGATAAGAGCGCCCCTCACTTCACACAGGTGTGATTTTTTTAACTATAAAAAATATATAATAGCAGATCTACAAGCTCAAAACACATCGCTTCCTGTCACGTTTCAAGCTTGTATATCTGCTACTTTTGATGCTTTCGTGTGACACTGTAGGATGTCAAGTAGGGCGTTACACACACACCTGATAGGTGGCAGCGTCCAAGTTGGACAGAGCCACGTAGAGCAGATTGTTCTGCAGGGTGTAGATGGCTGCGGGAACGGCCAGCTTCAAGGTGTCCATGGGTTTACCTACGATCTCCTCCCTTAAGACCCGGTGCAGGGAGCGCACACTGAAATCTAAGTAAGGAAAGGAAATGGAGAAACCACCTAAGATGTCAAAGAACCAAAGACCCATATAACGGCATGGAATCAAGTATATTTCAGGGTTTACAGGCATTTGTTTTTGTGCAAGCCCCATAATTTGTTAGTTTCAGGAAAGAAAAAGGGGGCGACAGAGAGAGGGAGAGCAAGGAGAAAGAAATGAAAAGAAACATGTAAAAAGAAAAATAGATATATACACATACTGTATAGCATAAGCATTACAAAGCGAATATACTGTATGGGAGGCGGCCTTTTTTCCGACAGCATTCTAGCCGACGGGGCAACGATCCGATCCGCAGCGGGGGGACATTCGCTGCGATGCGAAAAAGCGATGGTCCGACATGCGCTGCTCCCGTGCTTGCGGTTAGGGTTAGGTTAGGATTGAGGTTTTGGATCAATATGCTGTCGGAAAAAAGACCTGCACCCATACTGTATGTACATGAGGTTAGACATAGGTGCATGCATGTGGATCTCTGACTTCATGTGGCTTAAATATTTCAAAAGACACAAAACATATGTGGGAAATATTCAAGGATTTACATCTTTGGCGTGCAAAATAAATTTGGCGCCGATAGGCCCAGTGGTTTTGCCAGATCATCTATCCCTGGACAGTGGACACACACACACACACACACACACACACACACACACACACACACACACACACACACACACACACACACACACACACACACACACACACACACACACACACACACACACACACACACACACACACACACACACACACACACACACACACACACACACACACACACACACACACACACACATTGCTGCTGGGAGCCACGGTGCAAGAAGGGATTCAGTAGATACAGTAGATGGATGGATGGACAATAGATAGAGACAGACAGACAGACAGACAGACAACTCACTGAGGTCTCTGAAGACGAGCAGGATGCAGGTGAGTATCTTCAGCACCTCGGCACACACCACGGCGGAGGAGGCCAGGTAGCGCGGCCCCTCCTCCTTCTGGGTGCGTGAGTAGCGCATGGTGAGCACCAGGGAGGTGGTCTGCAGCACCAGCACGCCCAGGGACATGTACTTCAACCTAGAGGTAGACATGACCGATGATGGCGCCGGCGGCTCCTGCTCAGGGCCAGACGACGACGACAATGACAGGAAGGGGACCTTGAAAGAAAACATGTGGGATTTAATTTATACCAGTGATTGATGATGATGATGAATTGTCTCTGTAGGGTGCTTTTCAGGATTCAAATAAATAAATAGCAGAAGTAGCAGGTATACAAGCTCAAAACGCGCCGCTTGGCGCCACGTTTCGAGCTTGCAGATCTGCTACTTTTGATGCTTTTGTGTGCCGCTGTAGTATGATAAAGTAGGGCATTTATTTCCGAAGATTCAAGAAACACAAAAAGTTCAAATATAGACATCGAGTAGCCAGACAACTATTCCACAATCTCTGAATGCTATATACTACAGTATATACTATAGTACATGTCATAGCTTCCATTCTCCAGACTGTATGACGAAAGCATTTGAAAATTGGGAGAGGCAACAGTCACGTGTGACTAGCCTGCCAGCAACGATACCAAACTGGGGTTTGACATGCATTAGGCCACACACCCCCATTTGATACTTATTTTTGCTCTTGGACCCCAATCTACTCCAGAAGGTCTGTTTACTTTTCTCACTTGCAAAAGTAAAATCGCGAGTCTGCATTTAACTCCCTATCTTCACGTCACCCATATGCCTAAACTTTGTAGCAATTATTTCCTTTTTTGTTGAAATGGTCAATCTACAAGCGCAATGTATGTAGATCGGCTATTTTCACAATTTTAACATTCTAGATTCTATTTTCTGTGAGTGACACACTTTCAGAGAAGTCATGCTTCTATGGAACTTCTACGTAATCTAAATGGCGACTGAGAACTTTAATCCATGAGTAGATAAAATAAATAGAATCAAACGACTGAGCGAGGGAACAGAGAGAGATTGATTGATTGAAATATTTATTAACAGTTTGCAGAATTACAGTACATTTCAAGCACAACTCAATACAAAGACTGTTAACTGTGAGTGGACGACCCAATAAAGCATTACACTTCAAGAGGGTCCACCTTGTTCAATTCATCAAAACATTTAGAGACGTACAAATGTTCCACATTTTGGTGTCATTGGAGCGAAAAGAAGAGAGAGAGAGAGAGAGAGAGAGAGAGTAGAGACTCTGGGCAGTGGGCAGGCAAGCAGAGAGTGAGAGTCATTCAGAGGAATGCTAATGCTTGTCTGGCTGAGCAGTAAGGGGCAGTAAAGCTAAAAGTGTGGTCCTGCCCCGGGGCTGTGTGTGATGGCCATTTAATTCCCAGGAACACTCTGCATTCCACCACCGTTCACAAACAGTAGTACGATATAAACCCAAGCAAACAACAGGACGTTAAAACTGTAGTCCTGTAGTGGAACAATAACATGGTAATACCCCCAACACAAACTTCACTGAATAATGTTCAAAGTTTACAGGCGTAAAACATTGGGTGAATTTATTTTAAATAAGAATAACATATGAAATTGACATAAAGTGTGTAAATAAAGGCATAGTTGTGCAAATAGTGTAATGGGCCGGGAACAATTGACATTGTGACAGGGAGTCACTATCAGGATATTGGGAAATACAGTATCCTGTTACACTATTAATATCCTGTTGGTTAATGAACAAGTATGCTTTTTAAGCACAGAGCACTATATGAGTATGATGAAATAAAATAAAATATTTTCTTAAGTCTCAGTCTAAGGAGTTTTACTTCTATTTTCTATACGGTGAGCGAATCTTTTTCTGTCAAAGGTTAATGAACAAGGAAACTTTTGTTTTTACTTTTGTAAATGCGGTGACATTGATAATTGTCACCGCATGTATAATATTATGAAGTTATGAACATATGTGCACATGTTTTTGGACTTATGATTTAGCACATCATGATGTATATGAACATCAGCAGCCCACTAGCATGCATTTTTGAGTGGTGCAACCAATCCAAGGAACAGCAATGTCCATGTTCACCTATGTACCCGCCTATGTGTTGGTTAATGAGCACCAGTATATGACTATTAGTACCAGTAGGGGCGCTGTTGTGCCGGAAACAGAGAGAGTGCTGCACTGTTGCAGGAACCAATGACTGAGTGAGACTGAGTTCTTGTTGTCCTAGTCTTGTCTTCTTTGTCTTGTCCTATGGTTTTTCTAAAACCTGCATCTAACCCCGACCTCTCAATCGCATCTCAGGGCAAATAGTTTTCTTTAATGGGACAATACACATTAACATCACTGTGCCAAATTTAGTTAAAACGTTATTTTATTCTGCTGTCCCTGGACAGTCTTTAACGTTCCCCTTTAGACTTACGACTTATTAACATTATAACCACCTTAACACCACAAGCAGCATGGGAGGATGTTCACAACAGACAAACCATACCAGAACCAGACCATTTTGTACAATGTTTCTATTCAACTGTATGACACTTTCTGCCAGAAACCAGCTAACCACACCTTTATGTCCAGAGGGCCCTCTTTCCCCTACGCCTTAGGCCCGGGGAAAGAGGGGGTGTTTTTTCATCTGACGACTGACACTGTTCATATAGTTACACCCTTCCTCCACCCAGCAGCATTTAATTACTTTGTTGTAATTCTCAGTATCATTCTCATTGTGGTCTATATCCTTGCATGTCACAACAACCCTCAAGCCACTGTACCGGTTTGGCTGGTTTATGCAGCTTTCTTTTCAAAGCTGTCAAAGTTTCTCTTAAGTTCACATTCACTTCCTCGTGGCTCTCTCTGACATCCAAATGAGAAACAAATGGCGCTGTCAATAATCTACTGCAACGGCAGTAAAGCAGACGTCTCAGTGGAGGTGACAGCAGGTCAGAAAGCTTTACAGCTGACCTCGAGAGACAAAGTCCCAGTATTCTGTGTGATAAAGTAGACAATAAACAGTAGACAAATACAACTCCATCCTGGCTGCATAGATCCTGCTACGTAAAAGGAACGCGTGTAAGACTAGTCTGAATGCGCAGGGAGGTGTGGTGTGTATAACACACTGGTGTCCTTATGTAGTCCATCTGAAGGCTCTGGCTGCTGGGGAACACTCGTACAATCTGCCTCTGTCTACCGCCTGTGTGTGTGTGTGTGTGTGTGTGTGTGTGTGTGTGTGTGTGTGTGTGTGTGTGTGTGTGTGTGTGGACACACACACACACACACACACAGGAAAACTTTGGAAAAAGTTGCCCCCATATTCATAAAGCTCTCTACGCAGAGTGGACAATATGAGCTTTCATATACAGAATAAAAATAACTATGGTTAAACGAAAGATACTTGTTCTACCAAATCACTCGTAACTCTTAACTATCTGAAGAATCTTAAAGTTAGCTGAAAAGAAATGGTCGTTCTTTGTAGATTGTGGCTAGCAGACTGTCAGATGGAAGCCTGCTTTGCATTTGAATATCTTACTTTCATAGAGTCCGTAGTCCGTACTGGCAATGGCAGAAATATAACCACTTGACACAGCAAACTTTGGCAAAAACAGCCTCTACAAGCCCACAACATGTCCCAATGCGTTGTGAGCTTGTAGATCTGAGCAGATAATTTAGTATAGAGCCCTGGGGTACTCCAGTCAACTGAATACTGTACATAGGGATTAAGTGGCTAAGTGACAAAAACACTACAAGTTAGTGTGTGCCAAAAGCCCACCAAAACAAACAACAAACATTCTGATAACAACATTTACTACAGATTTATGTTCTCACATGTCTGGCTGCTGATTTACCTGCATATAAAAGCGACCCAGTAGTTTGTCCTCTAGTAGTTTTCCAGGCAAAATCACTCAGCAATAAGTCGGCACAGAAACATGATGGATTTGCATGTTATTCCACCTTATATTGTTCATAGATGGACACATTCATTCCAATGTAGGCCAATGTTCTCCATGTTAACTAAGAATATTTTACAAGTACCTTTATGTAAGAGCCAACGTCATCCATGGCTTCATCAGCTGGGCCTGATAGGTCTTCAGTGGACATCCCCAATTACATAGGAACAAAATCAATCTCTGATCCTCTGTGTTAGCCGCCGGCAGTGTGAGGATGCTCCTCAGTCAGGAGCGTAAACTAGTTTCCCCACACAGCACAACATGTGCACTAACCTGTTTGACTTAAAGCTATGCGTTTGTGCCATGTATACGTCACATGCTGATGACACTGGGAATAAGATAACCTGTGGGAGGATCCTACAAACTGCATGCCTCAGGCTCAGGTGAGCAGCTACCATTTAGGCGTCACCATAAACAAAAGCAGGTCGGTCGTACTTCTGCACACCAGTTGTCTTTCTACACTTAGCAGCTGCACGGGAGTGGGGACTGCCCATACACGGGACTCAGTAACTTAATGATTATACACTTTTATTGCCTATATTAGGCAGCGGTGGCCGAACGGTTTGCAGAGCGGTCTTGATATCGGAAGGTCGCTAGTTCGTATCCCCGGACCGGCACATTAAAATGACCACCGCTGAAGTGCCCTTGAGCAAGGCATTGAAGCCCTACCATGAAATGTTCTATGAGCAGGGCCTGGCTGTAAACAACTTCTTGAGCTTAGTCCAGTTACCCTGGGTAAACATGGTAACTTTGCTTTGCTTACTTTATTGTTTTTCTCAATGATAGTCAACAGGAAATGTGGTAGCCAGATCTATACAGTATGACCTTTCTCACAAGGCACACAAAGTTCCTAAACATTAAATCACCTCACAAGCACCAATTAGAAGCCACAAATAAGTAAAGAAACAAGGACACAAGTCCAAAGACATCATACCCTGGGTTGTCCTTTCTGAAGCAGTGGTGTAACATTTTGTTAATGTAACCATTTGTACATTCTGAGAGTGTACACCAGTGTAACTAAACTGACCATAAGCATCCATTTGGTTTGGTCACATTTGTACACTCTCAGACCTAAATGAACACTGATGATTTCCACATGAATAAATCAGATAATTCAATTCACGTTCACACGTCAGAGAGCCAACAGCATGGGATACAGTTTCACAGACACAGACCCCTCTGCTTCTGGGGGACATTTAGTGAGGAGCCCATGGCCATAGGGTCATGTAACACAAGTGCAGTGAGAAAAGCAGGTCAGAGTGAAAAAACAGGCCTCTGTCTTTGTTAATGTGCTGAAATCTTGGTTCAACGCCACAGCAGCACGTTGCATAACGTCACGATGACGACTGTAATGAACCGCGAACAAAGCCTGGTGGATTTCATCCAACTCATAGTGGATTATTCACTGTAGGCAAGACAGTGGTGGAAAGTATCTACTGGTACACTTAAACTTAACTACAGTTTTTCAGTACTTTCACACTTCACTTGAGTGTGTCCATATTTCAGTACTTAATACTTCTACTCCACTACATCTTAGAGGCAAATATTGTACTTTTAACTCTGCTGCAAGATCTGAAAACTTTAGTTACAATTGAAGTTACTTTGCAGATTTTGAAGCCCCATTTTATACAATTCAGACAAAAAAATATATAAAAAAATAATAAATAAAAGCCACCACTCATCTGCTGATAGATTTAGTTGAGGTGCTGGAGTCACAAAAGTATAGATATGAAAGAATAAAGGGAGGCTCTGCTCACTCAAATCTGTGCACAATCATGCAGGTAGCCTATGCAAGCTTTCTGTACTACTTCAGGCATCAAGAAGGTGCCTGAATCCAACTGATATGATGCTTTCATCACAATAGGCCAGACAGCGATATGTGTCGTTGTATGGACACAGCTGGCTTATATTAAGGGAGTTGACTTCACCAGCAGCAAATATTTAACTTGAACAGTGTTGACAAAGCTACAGGATGCGGAGCCTCTGTTCTGTCAGGCGACTAAATTAAATGTTCATGTTCAAGTGCTTTTACTGCCATTTATAGGCAAACATGGAAAGGTTATATTAGGAGGAGTGAAGGCAATAAATATGAATGAATGATCACATTGATAACAGATTTTTGATGGATGCGGATGGATGATGACTGACTGACTACATAAGATTTATTACAGTAAAAAGTGAAAAAAGAATTCTGAACCTACGTGACTGTTCTTATGTGTTATATTCCTTTACCCACTTAGATATTATATAAGCTATATGATTATTATTTTATCAAATTGTGTCATTGTGTAAATATTTTGTGAAATCACAAATACTGGTAGTCATCCCCACAATAATGTCACTATAGATAATGAGGTATTTGCACAGAAAAACCTGATCTGATTTTGTGTCCATATCAGACCTACTGTAAAACACTAGCTCCCACTCCCAAGTCTGCAGCACTGAGTCAAGACCCTGGCAAAACACTCTTGCACAAAACAAGCATTGCATCATTCCAAACTGTCATTTCTGGTGCGTGAAGAGTCATTCCATTCATTCAGTACATCAGTACACTAGGCTACAGCACTGTCTGCAGCTATAACAACATTTTACAAATAGGCCTATTTTTTATTGCGCTGTAATTTATAGGCTACAATTAGATCCAAATCAAAAAGCTGTAAGCCTAATTCTGATAAAGTAAAGTCAGACTAGAGAAGTCTGGTTATTATCATTCAAGCATGATTTCCATGTCACCTTCGCCAAGTCATAAAATAATATCCTAGCCTACTTTTTAATTCCCCTGACGACGCCATAGAAAGTGGTAACTAAAGTTCCATCTACACGAATTTCTCGTACACTCGTACGAGAAATTCCGTCGTACGAGGAAGTATACATTAAGTTAAGTTAACATGGCAGCAATCGCCATCCCGAGAAGATTACACACCTAAACCTATAAACACATTATCACTTTTAAGCTTGCCTTGTTGTCAGGTTTATCTCCATTCTCCAGTATCCTATCGTTAGAAACGTATTCTTTCCCCCAACTCTTCTCCGTCTCCTAAACACATACAAGTTTACTTTTCTGATAGCGCTCGGTCGACACGCCGCATCATGTAATGTCTCTTCATAATAATGTACCTGAGGGATTTAACAGCGTTGAAAGACTCTGGGTGAATGAATGGATACTCACTCGCTGGATGAGGATCTTCTCTTCTCTCAAGAGGTCTTCTTGGAGCTGCAATCCGCAGCTGTTGACAGACGTTGTTGGAACCCCCGGGGTGATCGTGGACTTGACAGTGATCTGCATTCACACTGAATCTACCTGGCTGTACTGCATGTGAACCTATACTACAGTAGTACTAGTAGTACACGACACTTTCACTTTCCCACCGCCTAGATTTGGCGACGCCTGATGGGGAAGTTGGACTGAATTAATATTTATTTTTACCATTTTATCATTTTAGTCTGCATGCACAGTACACTTTTAGTCTTTTACTAATACGAGTCACACGATTTCTGTAATCTACGCCGGGATATTTTGTGATTTCTGTGTGTGAGCTCACTGAGCTGTGAATGTTTGTGTCTTTTTGTAAGTTTAGGTCTCAGGGAGACACCATGTATCTTTTGAGTATCGAGCTGAAAAGTTTGGAAACCAGTTTGTCGTGTGTTTACCGCGGCGTGGCGGTAGGGGACGCTGTGGGCCCGAGTGACTTGATATCTAGCGAGGTCGAAGAATCAACGGAAAAATACACACGTGTTTCCGGTGTTTCCTTCTGTAGCCTAGGACGGACAACACACGAGACTAGAGGAACATCCATACATTTATAGTTATTTAATTAGTTTACAGTAATTCACGGTAGTGAAAATGGTGCGCAAATTGAAATACCACGAGCAGAAGCTCTTGAAAAAGGTGGACTTCATCAACTGGGAGGTAGACAACAACCTACATGAGGTCAAAGTGTTGAGAAGGTATCACATCGAGAAGAGAGAGGACTACACCAAGTAAGAAGCAACAGTCTGTCTGTATGGACACTCATTCTCTGTCTGTTTGTCTGTCTGTCTGCCTGCCTGTTTGTCTTCCTGGACTACTCATTCTGTCTGTCTGCTTGCCTGCCTGTCTGTCTTCCTGGACTACTCATTCTGTCTGTCTGCTTGCCTTGCCTGCCTGTCTGTCTTCCTGGACTACTCATTCTGTCTGTGCCTGTCTGTCTTCTCTATCTGACTCATTCTGTCTGCCTGACAACAGTCAGTCAGACTCAGTACCCGATCTGTTTATTCACCTTCAAGTAGTGGTAGAAGAACTGTTTCGTTTTCTTGATTGAACACACCAGTAAAAGTCCTGCATTAAAAAATATATTGTATTTATACATGTTTATACAAATGCACACAAATGTGTGTATGCTTCTTTAGAGTGTAATGTCACCTGTTTTGCTTTTACACTTAAAAAAAAGGAACTGAGAGAAAATGAACATGTCTTGTAATATGAAACAAATAGCCTGTAAATGATCTTATAATGGCAATAAACAAGTTCAAAAAGCAAAAATGTAGACTACCAAACGTGAAAGCACTCATTATTGGTAATACGTGAAGGTGTCAATCATCATTTTAATGTTATAGCTGGTGAAAGGTGGGTTAGACGGACAATTTCAGTTACCAGAACCAGAGATGTGTGTTTAAATGGGTTTCGAGTTCAGTAGGTTTAAATAGGAGAGGGCATGTCTGATCTAATTAATATTCACATATCTAAATATTGAATCAAGCAACCTAACTGTCTGGGGTGCATACAAAAGCCAGAGTAGATACCTCAAGTGTTTGGTAATGGTAATGTTAACATTATTACAGGACACACTACTAGTAAAATGGATATTAGAGAATGAGGTTGACACTTGACAGTGGCTGTAACATTGTGGGATGTCTTGTCTTGTACTTTCTATCCATGGCCTTAGGTACAATAAACTGAGTCGTAACATCAGAGACCTCGCCCAGAAGATCCGTGACCTGGATGAAAGAGATGGTTTCAGAGCTCAGAGCACTTCTCAGCTCCTGGAGAAACTGTGAGTGTTGCATCCTAGATTGTCCGGCTCTGAATGGCAGACACAGTGTCCTAGCCTAGCGAACCACACCACAAACCTTATTTCAGTCTTGCACTTGTAAGTCACTTTGCATGAGAGCGTCTCCGGAACGTCTACGGTGTGAATTGTAGTTGTATAAATTAATCATAACCATACAAAGAATATCCTCCTCTTTTGCAGTCTGCATATCGCCTGAATTAAAGTAGAAACAGTACACCTCTGTTAAAATAAAAAGCAAGCTTTTAAGTGGTGCTTGTTATATTTTGTACATTACATTTCATCCATGTTGTTTTGTTTTGTCAGTTATATGATGCCAATTCTTATGCTATAGTTAATACAATATCAGCTCATTACTTTTTGCTTTTTATTCCATGATTTTGCAACCCATTTCTTCACCCAGTGTCAATTATCTAATGTAATCCTGGGCGCTACACTTCCTCTGCCAACCTGAGGGGGCAGCGGACTGACCTCATGCTTCCTTCTATGCATGAGGAGTCCAAGCTGCTTCTTTTCACTTGACAGGGGAGAGTTTCCCCGGCCGGACGTAGCGCGTGGAAGGAACACGTTATTCCAACCAGTTCCTTTCCCCTCCATCAGGTGCCCCGGCTGACCATGGGAGGTAGTTTAGAGACCAGGATTACTGCATGTTTTTTGTGACGGTACCTACCCTAGGGGGCACGGGGAGAACATGCAAACTCCACACAGAAAGGGCCTTTCTGTGTGGAGTTTGCTAATTGATTGAATACTTTATTAGTCAAAAATGTAAACTACACCGAGAGGTACAGTAAAACACTTGGGTTAAAAGGATAATTAATGACTGCTTCATGTTGCTTTGTTGTATATGAAATAATGCTGAGATTAAAACCAACATGATTGTTTCCTCTTCCAGGTACTGTATGGGTCTGATCCCCACCAAACAGAACCTGTCTCTCACAGAAAAAGTCACAGCTTCCTCATTCTGCAGGTAAAAAAATCTCTTCCTGTCTAATTGTTACGTGTGTTTGTCATAAACGAGATCTATACTTCAATACAATTTCCCAGCGAGAAATAAAGAGTGCAGCAATGTACCATACCATTGTGCAATCACATGTTCAGTTCTCTCTCACCAACCCGAAAAGTTTAGTCTCTGCATAAGTGTATGCAGCAAGCAAACACAAATGGACAGATCTGTCGGTTAAATAAACGAATCCATTTGTCGACAAATTGAGAAGGCCTTAATTCAAGGACAGCCCTGTTCTCATCACCGCCACACCTTTTTTCTCCATGATCTTTGTGTGTCTTAAACCATGCGACCCCCAGACGAAGGCTGCCAGTCATCATGTTGACTCTGCGTATGGCTCAGAACCTGAAGACAGCCGTTACCTTCATCGAACAGGGACGTATCCTTCACTGCAGCGTGGATTAAAGTTCTCAGTCGCCACGACTGATTCAGTCATTTGGATCCTAAAAGGGTCTTCTATGGATGCATGTTGTACAGTGAAAATAGCCGATCTACAAGCTCTCAATGCTAGCAATATAGTCAACCTAGCAATATGCTCAGAAGCAGCTTCCATAAAACCCTAATGTCTCAGATATTTCATAAAAGCAAAGGTTAAAGCCTCAATTGTATTTCTTCACATGGTTAGCAGTACAATAGCAGGAACAATATTACTAAAACATAATCATTTTGCTTATTGTGCTAATTGTTTAGGAAAAAGTGTTCTCGTGTGTGTGTGTGTGTGTGTGTGTGTGTGTCCTTTTATGCCGTTTCACAAATGGCAGATTACAACTTGTCCTGACAAAAATATTTAGTCGTTGACGTTGAGATTTTATTTAGCTTTAACCCATGCTAGTCACATTCTTTAGTGTAATGTGCATATTTTGCTTTTCTGGAATGTTGTTCATGTTGCTATAATTTTACCATGTTAGTTATTGTCTGTGCTTGAGGGGGAATTGTTTTGGTAGAAGTGTCCTTGATTCCATGTCAGATGTGCGTGTGGGGCCAGAGATTGTTACAGACCCAGCGTTCCTAGTCACAAGGTTGGTGCTACTACTGTTTAGAGGTGCAACAGTTAATCAAACTCCATTTCATTTAAAAAGCGATCCCTTGTTTATGCATGTCTTTCTAGCAACAAAAATATATATGTGTGTGTGTGTGTGTGTGTGTGTGTGTGTGTGTGTGTGTATATATGTATATATGTGTGTGTGTGTGTGTGTGTATATATATATATATATATATATATAACAAATGTAATCCATATAATAATCAATTGTTGGAACCCTACTACTGCTTGCTGTGGTCTGGTTTTAAAATTACAAGCATGTTTGGACCCTTTGAGCTACTGAACATAATTGGTTTGTAATTCTTTCTCAGAAATATGGAAGACTTTGTGACGTGGGTGGACTCCTCCAAGATCAAACAGCACGTCATGAATTACAATGAAGAGGTAAGTAGCCTTTGTATGCAGGGGAGGACTGAAAACACAAATCTGTTTATATCTTAAAGTAGCCACATATTTGTATATATCGATGGGGCTTGCAGTGGTTCAGTGGGAAGATGCAGCCAACCACTGTAATTCTTAAACTGTGACAAATGGATTCCTTTTAGCTTTCATCAGAATCTTTTCAAAGTGTGGGATTGCAATCGTCACGGCCAAATTGCCCCAGTGCATATATTAATCATCTGCTCCATAGCTCTCATCGTTAAGGACTCTGACTCTCGGCTAAATATATGCACAATAGATTGTATTTACTTTGCCTATACTGTAGTTCCTTTTCTGGATCTTTATCAAGGATGAAACTGCATCAACTCCAGAATTACTGATATCCTATATCAGTAATTCTGGAGTTGATGCCGTTTCATTCTACAGTTGTTAACCATTTTGTAGAATTTGTTTCAAAGTATTTGACATCTTGTTAACCAGTTAAGCCCTCTTAAGAAAAAATGGAAGATTACAAGCTCACAACGTGTCGCAACGGGATGTTGACAGTGGTTAAATTAATTATTTTTCCAGGATAGCCTTTGATAGTACACAGTAGAGAGAGAGACGGGGAGCGATATGCAGCAAATGCCATCGGGCTCGGGAATTTAACCTGTGCCACGCCGTCAGGCTGCTTCAGAGCCTATATGTGCCTTAACCGCTAGGCCAGCGGTGCTCCCACAGTTTCTAAATCTAGAAAAGTCATATGGTTAATAATAGTGACTTCAAAAGTGTTATGTTTTTGCTTTACAGAGGGATGACTTTGACCTGGTGATGTAGTTGTGTCATCATCATGGTACTATGTTCCCTCCATCACCCCTGAGGAGGAGGAGGACAGGAGTTCAGGGGAAGAGGTGCTTTGAATGTTGAAGAAGTGGACCAGAGCATCGCAGGTTTGAACTCTGTGTCAACTGGGAAAATTCAGCGGAGGAATTGAAAGAGAACTGCACTCCAACTTCTGCAGTTACTATTTGAAATTCCACATCATGGACAAAGGACTCTTCAGCCCTATTTAGACTGAACATATATTTGTAATTTTCAAATGTATAAACTCTTGTTCCTAATAACTTTTGGAAGAAACACATCAGTAGGATTTAACGCTGCCTTAACGGGCAATCACAACCACAGCCTGCCGTCTGGCCGAGGACAGTTCCATCTCCTGAACAGTGACCACATTTCCAGAGCCATTAAGACCTGAGGCAAATTCTACAAATGGTTCTCAAACCTTTTCCTGCCAAGGACCCTCAAATTGATATAGCATTTGCTATATCAATTTGATTTATATCTGAAAATGTTTTGTGCTTGGGACCCCCCAGATGAGGATAATTATAATAAAAATAACAATATAAAAAAACTGGCATATAGAGGGTATGCGCATGCATAAAGTAATTGGCAAAGTAAGTTTAACATTGTTTAACGTTGCTTAATGCAATCAAATAGGACTTTTGTGTTTGGATGTATGGGCAAAAAACCACCGATGCCATCCAAACTAGTCTGTGACCAGCATCATTGAAAAGGTTTTGTGGAAAGAAACCATGAGTGAATATTTGGCATTTCAGATGTTTATTTTATGGGTGTACCGGTGAGAATGGTTTAATAAAGAGTCTGCAGTGCCAGGGAATAAACAATGCAGAGTCTTGATTGAAGATGCTGTTTTCATTGTTTTCCTTTCTGGTGAAAGCTATATGGCAACATCACATAATTTAGCTGCATGTAGGTTTGATGTCTTGAACCCATCTGATGAAGCATGTAATGTATGACCATGATTTTGAGTTAATCGAGGTGATTTAAGTGAGTCCACTGATATGTGATTGATTACCCTGGTTTTCAAGGAATTAGTTTCAATCAATACATGTACGTCATAGCCAGTGACGTTTTTCTCACTGAATTGCACTTAGAAGGCTGGTTAGTTTAGGAGTAAGGAAGAAGCACACAGTGCTGACAGACTACAGTGATAAGATCAAAGTTTTTTTTTTAAAGCAGTCACAATGCATGCAGTGAGTTTTAATAAACATACTGACATTTTGACTGAAGTTCATGTATATAGGAAGAGGACAATCAAAACAGCTATAAGTTTACTGTTTTGGTTTTATTTTTACTTGGTTATGGTTTTATTCAATTAGCTCAAAGTGTCAAGCTATTTATCCGATGTAGACTGCTGTTGAGTACTTTTAATGGCACTCAAGTGTTGATTTGCAGTGTATGAATTTAAGTCACTGTTGAGGCCGCCAACAGTGTTGTGCTATGAGGAAGGAATGAGTTTGAATCCATGCTGAAGTGTGGTTTGTATAAAATGTCCTAGAAAATAATTTCTTGAAATGGGTGGGAGCTCTAGATCTGTCAACTCCTTGTAGACTTGTAGGATGCCTGAGTTCTTATCCACAGGCCAGTATGTTCTTGTAATGAAAGTAAACAATCTAGGAATCAGTATCTAGCTGTACCCTAGTCCTAGTGGAATTTCCCAGGGTGTTCAGTCACCTTTGTTGATCCCCTCACAATGGCGGTGTACGCAGTTCCTGGGGCAAATGTCTTCTTGCATTTCACTACCAGAGGTGTTCACCGAGGATAGGGGAAAATGGACACTACAGCCTGATTCATACTTAGTTACACACACACTAATCCACGCAGGTGCCCTGTAGGCCAGGGGTTCTCAACCCATGGGTCGCGACCCCTCTGGGGCCAGCTGTATGCAATAAATGCTGTGGTGTCACAATAACTGCAGTTTGACATCACAGTATTTGATTGCTTACAGGTGGCCTACAGGGCACCCCTCCGTGAATTGGTCTATAGAGCAGCCTTGCGTCATTTAGGCATCAGTGATCAGACACTTTCATAAAAGTCGATAAAATATGCACATCAAAACAGAAATTGGTAAATATATAATTTTGTTATTAACAAATGTCTTACAATTGTAAACATTTTGCAACAATAGGGTAAGACGAACACTTAAGACAATTGCACATGGATAGACGGATTTCCCTTCACTAGGAAACTTATGACCGAAACCCTTATACCACAGTGTAAACACATGAGAATTTCTCAAACCCTCTCCCCTCACTTTTCTAAGAAATGGAACTATGCTACCATAACACTGCACATCAAAATGTTGCAGTGCCTGTTTTCACATACAGGTAAATCCAGTCATAGAACAGTGGCTCAGTATATACTATGCAACTCGCTGCTGGAGAAGAGTCTACTAATTAGGGATGCACGATTAATCTATAGATATCGGCCTTCAAAATGAAATCACGGTACGGAACCCATATCAAAATAATATAGCTGTTTTAGACAATATTTGTTTTGAATGTGAAGCTGAAAAAGCCTTTTGTGTTTCATGTTGCAGATTCACAGGGAGTTTTCAAAATCAAAACGGTTGTAAAACACTACATTTAGAAGTAGTTTGAACCAATATGTGGCCAAATAAACGAGGTAATAATAATGCACCGTTTTTAGGATCTGCATCTTCATTAGTTACTGCATAACAGAAAACTTAATTTGACCATGCAATTAATCAAATATCAGCCCAAATGTCAATATCATGCATCCCTATACATACTCATAACAGACAAACTACATTTATGTCCCTCTTTAAGGCACCCATTTAGGAACTGTGGGCTTGCTGGGTAACAAAGTTAGCAGGAACAGGTGTAAATGTTTGGTTTCAAATCGTAGGTCAAAGCATTAACCCCCTCTTCAGTTCCCCCCCCCCCCCCCCCCCCCCCCCCCCCCATCAGAGCCACCAGAAACGCACATAGACGATGAGTGTGATGATGAAGACGGCGCCGGCAGCCACCTTGGCGTAAGTAGATCGCATGTTGAGGTACTTGGCATCACTCCGGTACTTCTTTGATAGGCTGGTCAGGTTGCTGGCTTTTGTGTCCAAGGCTGAGGGAAATACACAAGCATATATATAATGCCATATACAGTACTGCTTTACATATACTGCTATGTACCGCAAACAAATATTAAAATAGCTATCATGGTTTATCCTAATGCTAAGGAAAGTGCTGTTGAGACTGGGTCATTTTATGTTAAGGATTTCTCTGATGTGGGCTCTCTAAAACTCCTGCTCTCCATGGCCTAGTCTGATGTAATGCTGGTTGATCTATGGACCTTTGCACATCTGGTGATGTTCATTTAGAGAAGGTTTAGAACAAAAAGGTAACGTGTTGAAGAATGAAATTGTCCTGCACACAACTGTAACTTGGAAATGACTAGAAAACAGCAATCTGTCATAGACCTCAATTGTTTGCAAAACAAAAACATACATTGATTGACACTTCAAGTGTCAGCCGTCAGTTTGTGGCTTCATGATGCCTGTTACTTTGTCACTGTAAAGGTCTGTAACTCGGACAGCGTACAAATCAAACCAAATGGAACCGTAGGTGACTCCTTCAGTCTTTCAGTCACTAACCAGACAGAGCCTCCCCACGTTGCAGAACCTCCTCTATGTTGGCCACCATGATTCTCTGGACGTCCTGTAGCTCCGTGTTGATGCTGCCAAAGTTCTTCCTGGTCCTGCTGTCGATGTACGCCTTCTTTGTCTTCTGAATGTATGTATCTAGAACACATGTGACTCTTGCTCAAAGTCTGTGCTATTTACAGTCTGTCCAGTTTGAGGTTGTATATACACTACAGTAAACAAACTGATACTGAAATGCTTAAGTGTCCATTAAGTGCTTCCTCTCCGTGTTGTGACATTAGAATGAATATATATTTTTAATGCCCAACTAAAATGGACAATATATCTTACCAAACTCAATGAAGGAGTATGGACGCGATACTGTAGGCACTCTCCTTCCATACTGGTCGTGGAACTCAGTTTGAAGCTCCTCCAGGTATCCGAAGGCCATTTTCTTAGGAAATGTTGCTTCACATAAGGTCAGGTAGCACACCCCATTTTCTATCAAATAACTGAAAACAATGTACAACAGAAAAAACAACAACTCTGGTGTGTAATAGCAGTGTGAGCGACTCCAAAAGGCATTACATTGGGTACCGTACATGCAATTGCTTATTGATCCGTTTTGTCTCTACTAAGAATGTGCTTTAGATAGCATGTTATTTAGACAGATTATAGGTTCATTGTTTACCTGGTATCTTATAGTTTCAATATTTACAGTAGATAGCATAAACATACTGTATACCAGTGGTTACCAAACAGTCTCGGGACCCATTTTTATGGGTTGCAGATACATATCCCATTTTCTACGTTTAAATTATTATTTAAAAATAATATTTTCAAAATAATGGAAATGCTGACTATTTCATCTTTACAATGGTATGATGAAGCTTGGCAATTAATACCAGTAAGACGCGCAAACGCGGGAAGCGAACGCAGCTGAGACCCTGCAGATCATGTCTGTCTGTCTGTCTGTCTGTCTGTCTGTCTGTCTGTCTGTCTGTCTGTCTGTGTGTCTGTCCCGCTGTTACTGTATATGTGGACCTGGCCCCTTTTGTGCCCATATATGGAGCTGAGTGATTGCTGATGCAACACACTCCATATTTGGACGTATAGCGGGACAGAAACACACACAGACAGACAGACACACAAACAGACATGATCTGCTAGGTCTCATAGTAAGTGCTCACTGCGTTCGCAATAATTGAAATATGGAGGTTTCTGCCAGACGGCAATGATATCCCAGTGTGGTTGTGCTAGCCTAGTGTTGACTTACTGAAAGCCAAGATATCCCAGTGTGGTTGTGCTAGCCTAGTGTTGACTTACTGAAAGCCAAGATATCCCAGTGTGGTTGTGCTAGCCTAGTGTTGACTTACTGAACAGTGCTAGCCTAGTATAGTGTTTACTTACTGAAAGGCCATGTGTCCACGAGCCTCCAGCGTGCAGCGGCTGGGACTCTGCTCGTTGAGTTTACGGAACAGCTGTTTGGCTTGAGTCTGGTACTGCTGCAGGTCTCTGCCTGACTGAACCAACATGGACACATTATTAGTCTCTAGTCTGGTACTGCTGCAGGTCTCTGCCTGACTGAACCAACATGGATACATTATTAGTCTCTAGTCTGGTACTGCTGCAGGTCTCTGCCTGACTGAACCAACATGGATACATTATTAGTCTCTAGTCTGGTACTGCTGCAGGTCTCTGCCTGACTGAACCAACATGGACACATTGTTAGCCATGGGGTAGGGTGCAACAAATCGATTTAATCAACTATCAAAAAAGTAATGATAAACAGTAATTGAGTAAAATAATCAAGTATTAAAAATAATCGATTGCAGCCATAGTGATGCACAGTGTTTCCTTTCATTGGGCAATCATTCTAGTTCTGTCTCAAAGGGCTGCAACTATCCAGTTATTTAGCGATTACTTTTTTAAGCAATCGCATAATTGAGAAAAGTATTTCTCTAGATAATTAAAAATATATTATATACAACACACAGCACAAAATAAATCTGTTTATAATCAACTAAATCCACCACTCAGTGCACTCACACCCTATTTTGTCATACAATGCATCATGTACAAATAATGAAAATAGCCCAAGCTCACAATAATTTGGTCCAAATCCATTCGGGTATAATTGCATAATTTGGAAATTATGTTTAATTTATCCTCTGAATTTACCCAACTGTTTACAGTATTCCTTGGTGTTTGGGGTCTAAGTTATGTTTAAAGTTGAGGTTCTAATGTTGAAAAATATGTTAAAATAATATTATATATTCATTACACTAGCCTAAAATGTAGACTCTCGTAGATGTATTTATCGATTCTGAATTTTTTTAATGTCAGATTCTGACATTTGTAATGTCAGAATGTACATTTTAATGGCCTAACATTTAGGCTACCATCACACAGAAAACTGGGTGTGTTTGCAGTGGTTGTAATGTACTCTCTGTGGTGGTGTAACACTGCTAAATCAACACAGAACATAGATACATAAGTAGAGCCACACTTTCTGACAAAACAACTGCAACTTTAAGTAGTTTGTCAAATAATATTATAATTGATATACTTGAAAGTATCAACAGACGGTTTAATTACATAAAAGGTACATGGTAAACGGTTTAATTTGTACTACAAATCGAGGACACAAGAAGAAAAAAAGTCAAACATTAGCTGGATCACAATAACATTACAAGCATTATTTATTCAATAGTCATACCTGTTCATCCTCTTGCATGGATGCAGCCAGCGCCAGACCGTCCGCCACACGGGCGATCATTGTAAGAAAAACCATGTTGGTGTTTTAATGTAACTAAAAATATGTTGTTAAAAGTTAAAACTTGAAGAAATGTTTTTCATTTCAGAAATGAATGAGCTGGCCCGGAAGCCGGAAGTTAAGGGTACGTTGTGGAATTCGGTCCGACTGAAAACTGTCTCTGGTTGGTTTGTTGGTTAACACGAAAATGTCATCATGGCAAAAACTAATAAATATGATTAAATATTAGGCCACTCGTTTTACATAAATAACAAATACTTATACTTAAAATACGCTATTATTATTAATATTATTATTATTTATTATTATTATTATTTATTATTATTATTATTTATTATTAGTAGTATTATTATTGTTGTTATTATACTGTCTTAATCGTTTGCTTGTGTTCAATAGACTGTAATAAAATTCGCCAGCGACACCGTCGTACTACGGAGTATATAGGCTAGCCTAGAGAGCAAACCCAGCAGACCATAGATATGGAGCAGACCCTATGGAGCAGACAGATCGTCGGTGTTCGATTACTCATGTCTGGGTGGTAAATTGATAGATACAGATGCAGAAAGGACGCTCGTCTAGCGTCTCTTTGAAGCCGTTTTTCAATTAACAACAATTAACAAAGGACACCAAACGGACTGATATGGACACATTCTGTACAACATGGTAATTATTCTCATTATTATACATTTTGCTGTAAGATTCTATTGTTTCAGTCTATTATATGATATCATGGCCCGGCTTGATCGTGGAATGGCTGCATTTGGACCCATTCTTCAAGATTTTGATTGTTTGTGAGGAATAATAGGATCAGCACAGTTATAACCTTAATGTATAAACTACAAGATGCATTATTTCCTTTCCTTTTCTTATTACGGCGTGATGATTGATATTTGCTGCAATAAAATGGATGCAGATTTGTCTAAGCTCCTAATTTCTTATAGCCTATTTTCAAATATAACAACCCAGAACTAAAATAATACGAAATAAACCACTACATATTTTTAGGCACCACGCTATTTCGACATTTTAAAGATCATCATTATTATGACTATAGACCCCGAGATCAGCTGACATCTGCAGCTGGACTCACACACTGTCCAAATCCTCAGTGTTTTACGGGTCCATTTGGTTGATTTGGTTCCATTTATACTCTCTCGGAGTTAAAGTCACACTCCGGGGTTTGACAGTGGCAGCTGCACGCTCGGCTCGCCCCAGGCAGGACTGGTGCATATATAATGTGCTTAGATCATTTCCCAACCAGTCTACACATCATGCCTATAATAATAAACCATATATTTGCGAGTCTAAAATGATGCGATCATCAAGGCCACGTTTTAATCCCCTGACTGGCACAGAAAAACAACAATAGGCATTAGTAGTGTATCTTTAGATTTCAAATTCAAGGACCCTCACCATTTAACATGCATTGGTCACAGACCCCCATTCGATACCCTTTTTTGTTGTCGCTATAGGACCCCCACATCCTAAGTGCTTAAGGGGTCACACTCTCACAGAATTAGTACAGACCCTGTAACTGATAGTGTACAGATCAACCAAATGGACCCATAAGACCCTTAAATGTCATTTTGGACCCCTGGGCCCTGGGTGGTCCCCATACCTGACGTTGAGAACCAGTGAATTGGTAAGAAGCTGGCATCCATGTTTTTGTTGACACTGTAGGTTGGCATGCTGGCCTATTGTGTGCAGAGGTGGTGCAGCTGGCACCATGGTGTGTTGTGATTGGTGGTCTGATTCCCCCCTGGCGTGTGGATCATTTGATTCGTTCATTGGCAAAACAAAAAAACAAAAACAATCTGATCTGTGGCAGCAGGGTGTAGGGATGGATTAAGGACGATATGGACTAAATACAATTATGTAAAATAAATGCGGTATACATTTTGGACCAAATAGAAATACCTAAAAATTCAACGATATTGTGGGGATGACTATAGTGCACTAATCATCAGTGATGCCTATAGTATATAATTATATCAAATGGGTAAAGGAAAATAATAACATGGGGTGGCAGTGGCCCAGGACATAGAGAGGCCGCTTGGGAAAATGAAGGTTCCCAGTTCGATCCTGGCTGGCTCAGTGTCAAAGACACTGACTGAACCCCTAACTGCTCCATGCATGGTTTCTTCCACCGACACCATTGGTGTGTGAATGTGTCAATGTAATGCACATTGTATAGCGCTTTGGATAAAGGATCTACATAATATATACATGTGCCATTTACCATTTAGAACAGTCAGGTAAATTCTGAAAATGACACCATGTGTGTTCTCTCCACCAGGTGGGCCTGTGATGCTCGGGGGTGAGCAGAGTGGCTGAGATGGGCTGCACCTCGGCCAAGCAGGTGTCTGCGGTGCCCAACGGAGGAGAGGAGGCCCGCGGGAAAGCCTACAGCAACGGAGACCTCCTCTCTGGTAAGTTTCTATTCCCTTAGCTGTGAAATCCTGAGTTTAACATTTTCTTAATATCCATAGTTTCTGAAACAGTTTATGGTACCTTTCACTTCAAACATCAACTGAGACATTTTTCAAAAGGTTATACTTTTTTTCCAAAAGTATCCAAATCAGTTGCCAAAAAAACATTTTCAGTTTAAAGCTGACTGGAATAACACCTGTTCATTATCAATAACATAAATTGTTCAAAACTTCGTCCTCTCACCTTGATATTACCTGTTCATGTTTGGACTAAATCATCATTACAGATCTATGATGCAATGATCCATTTATGTGCTCTGTGTATTGCTGCTTCTGCTGTTGTGTTAGTTAGTGTTGTATGTTTTATTTTGTTTTGTTGAATTCTGTATGAATTCTTTATTTTGTTATT